>NC_091200.1:21730039-21955039 GCF_040958095.1 Procambarus clarkii | reverse complement strand
ATGGGAGCTGTTAGCTCCTCATGTTAACAATGATAAGTCCTTCATCTGATGTCAGATACATCTGACCTGCTCCTTAAATGACTGGCCTTTTGGATCCCATTTTCTAAAGAGGTGTTGGTCATCTTTTGGACTCTGTCATCATTGCTTAGGCCTCTCAATTCTGGTATTAATCTAGTTGCAAATCTCTGAACTTTCTCAAGCTTCTGTTTATGCATCACAAGGTGAGGGTTCCATGCTGGAGCTGCATTTTTAAGTAATGGTCTCACATTCTCACATGGGTACAGTAGAACCTCGAGTGACGACCGCCTCATTCATTCACATTTTGGGTAACGAATGCCCCGATAGCCGACAATTCGTCTCATTAGGTGACCGCTTGTTTGAATAACGTCAACACCACATGGTGGGGTCTGGGGCGGCTTCTTGCACATTCTCTGACGCCTCTGACGATGCAAATACAGTAGATTATTTATCTTTGTGTACAGATGCTATTGATGCTGGGATGTTGCAAGGCATTGACTTTTTGTAGAAAAACGAAATGAACTTTTTTAAAGAAAGAACAAATGTCAAAAAAGGCTCATTTGGTGTTTGTCAGGTAGGCTGCTCCATGTTAATTCTTATATATAAAAAAAAAAAATGAAGAATTTTGAAAAACAACAAATGTCAAAAAGGTTCGTTCAGTGTTCGGCAGGTAGGCTGCTCCATGTTTCTTAAATAAAAAACAAAAAATAAAAAAACAGTTGAAACAATTTGAAAAACGGACAAATGCCATAAAGGTTCGTTCAGTGTTTGTCAGGTAGGCTGCTCCATTATTGAGAAATAAATAAAAAATACAAAACAAATGGAGCACATATGAAACACAGAAAGATTGTCATGATGGAGCAGCCTACCTGACAAACACTGAACGAACGAACCTTTATGGCATTTGTCCATTTTTCAAATTGTTTCGACTTTTTTTTATATTTTGTTTTTTGTTTTTTATTTAAGAAACGTGGAGCAGCCTACCTGCCGAACACCGAACAAACGTCTTTGACATTTGTTCTGTTTTCATTTTTTTTTTTTATCAGAAACATGGAGCAGCCTACCTGTCAAACACAGAACGAACCTTTTGCTATACAAAAAATGAAAGAAAAATTTTGAACAAATTTGAAGAAAGAAAAATGTCTTAAATTTTGGTTCAGTGCATGTAAGGTAGGCTGCTCCATTATTTAAAACATCGAATATCATATTGATGTTTTTCGGTGATAGAACGAATTAATTTGATTTCCATTATTGTCAATGGCGATATTCGTTTTGTATGACGTCCGTTTCACATGACGATCATGGAGCCGGAACGGATTAAATTCGTTATTCGAGGTTCCACTGTACTGTTTGGAATTGAAAGCCTCCTTGTGTAAACGATTCTTAAATGGTGTTCTAATATTTGCTAGCTTCCCATATGCTTATGATGTTAGTGTTGGGATAATGTGTACTTCCAGATCTTTTCTCTTATAGTTTCTCCTAATTGCCATCCCCCTGTGGTATAGTCAAATACAGGTCTTCTATCTTCCTTACCTGTTTTTATTACTTTACACAAATTTGGATTGAACTCCAGCTGCCATATATCTGCCCTCTCCTGAAGTTTGTTAAGGTCTTCTTGCAGCACCCTACAGTCATTTTCATTTTAGACACTCCACATTAACTTTGCATCGTCTGCAAACATCGACATGTATGAACTCACTTCCTCTGTGAGGTCACATCATTTAAAAACAGCAATGATTGAAAGTGGTTTTCCATAGAGCCCTATGGAACATCACTTTCCACTCCTCTCCATCTTAACATATTCTTTCTGACTATGACCCTTTTGCCTTTTGTCTGCCAAGTACTCCTGTACCCAATCCTGTGCCTTTCCTATTATTCCCGCTTGTTTTGCCATCTTTTGTACAATTTTTTCTTAAGAATTGTATCAAGGGTTTTTTTTGCAGGGGATGAAGAAGCGGTCTTATCCATCCTTCATTCTCGTGTCTAATTTTAGTGACCCTGCCATAGAATTCAATTAAGTTTGTTAAGCATAATTTTCCCTCTTTAAAGTCATTTTGTGTCTATCTACATATATATATGCAGTATATATATACCTGTATATATATATATATATATATATATATATATATATTTATTATTTATTTATTTATTTATTTATTTATTTATTTTACACCCACATACATACATACATACATACTTTCTAGAATTTTGCATGGAATGGTGAAAACTAGTAAGATGTGCATGTTCTATAAGATTTCAGAGCCAATCATTGTGTTTTGAATGAGATTTCATTATCTGATTTTATTTGAAGTTTTCTGACAATTCAATTCTAAAACAATGCTTACACCATTCCATCTTTTAGATCATTTATGTAGACAACATTACCATTTGATCCCGTTAATGAAACTGCTGAAGTGTTGTGTGAACACTACAGTTGCTTTGGATGGTGAGGACCGATTTATGTCTTATAATTATTGTCTTATAACTTTTATAGATCTGGCAGTCAGGAACGAGGGCGGAGATCTAAACGAGGCATGGGTAAGCGCGGACGCCCTGGAGGTATACGGGACACTGGTGGGCGAGACTCGGGAGCGTCCTCCCCCGATTCGTTTACCAGCGAGTCGGCACCAGCACCTAAAAGAGGGCGAAAGAAAGCAGACACTAAGGAGTGAGTTTAGCTTTAATTCAGTAATGGTATTAGTTGCTTTGTTTTGTTTCTTGATTACTAGTAGGTTGACCACTGTACTGTGCAGGTAATAAAATATGACTAGCCCTGGGTGTGTAGAAAAAGTTATTCCCCCCAATTTTTTGTTCTTACGGTATTAAAATGCATTCTCTGATCATGGGAAGCTAAAAAATATTTTTAGTGACATACTTTTTCATCCTCTTCTGGAAATTCATCAAACCCCTGTGATGTGATGGTTTCACTACATACAGTAATGACATTTAAGCAGTGTAATCAGGTCTTCATAGGTCATCGTATAATTACCTAAGTGTAGTTACAGGATGAGAACTTCACTCGTGGTGTCCCATATTCTCAGCATTCTTTTTGTCATATAATGCTTTGAAACTACTGACAGTTTTGGCCTCAACCACCTTCTCAATTAACTTGTGAGAAGGTGGTGGAGGTCCCACTGACTACCACTTTGTTTGCGAAAGCGAGTTTTCTTATATTTTTTCGGAAGCTTTGTTAAATTAGTTTTAATATATGACCTCTTGTTCTTGAAGTTCCAGGTCTCAGAAAATCTTGTCTTATCAATTTTATAGATTCCCGCTACTGTTTTGTACGTGGTGATCACATCGCTCCTTTTCTTCTATTCTCTTGTTTTGGCATATTTAGTGCTTCTAACCTTTCCTTGTACCTCTGTTCCGAGGAAAATAGCAACACAGTAGAAATTAGAAGGTAGCTCTATTCTCTGTTCCGAATCTTCAGTTCTGGGAGCCATTTAGTTGCATGTCTTTGCACCTTTTCCAGTTTGTAGATGTGTTTCTTAAGATATGGGCACCATACAACTGCTGCATATTACAGCTTTGGTTTAACAAAGGTCTTGAACAATTTCTTCAGTATTTCACCATCCATGTATTTAAAATCAATTTTGAAATTGGAAAGTGTAGCATTGGCTTCACACACAGTGTTCTTTGTGGCTCTCTGGTGATAGTTTTCTGTTTAAAACCACCCCTAGATCTCTTTCTCTACCAGAAATTTTTTGAAAGATTTTTTTACATAATTTATAGGTTGTGTGGTCTATGTTCTCATATTCGACATTCCATAACATGACATTTATTCACATTAAATTCCATTTGCCATGTGGTGCTCCATACTTATTTTGTCCAGGTCTTCTTGAAGGGCGTGGCAATCATCTAAGATTCTTATCATCCCTAGTATCTTAGCATCATCAGCAAATATATTCATATAATTCTTTATTCCATCTTTTAGGTCATTTATGTAGACAACATTACCGTTCCAAGAACTGAACCCAGTACTCCACTCGTGACATTTCTCCAGTTCGATACATTGCCTCTGATTACTGCCTTCATTTCCTATCAGAAATATTTTCATCCATGTTAGAAGCCTACCTGTCACTTCTCTAGTATGTTCCAGTTTCCAGATCAACCACTTACGTAGAATTCTGTCAAAAGCTTTTTGCAGAAAATTTCTGAATATCATCCTTAACCTGCAATTTACTTTTGATGAATTTATAGAATAGTGCCTGGTTCTGTTTTACATTTGTCCGCTATCCCTTTCTCAAAATTCCTTTCTGCCTCTCTCCTTACGTCTGTGTAGTTGTTTCGTGCTTCTTTGTATTGCGGGTATGTTTGAGGGTTTGACCTTTTCCTTTGTTGATACCATTCTTGTGTCTTATGGTCTCTGGCCCTCTTGCAATTTCTAAGTTCCCCATAATGTTCTCTCTTGAAATCAGGTTTTCCAATTGCTTCAACTTTCTCATTCTCTTCCAGATTATAATGCATTGGATACTTTGTTCCCAAAAAGACATGGTCACTTTTACCCAAGGGAGGGAGGTAATTAATGTCATATACCTCTTCCTCGTTGCTGGTGAATAACAAATCCAGCATGGAGGGAACATACCCTCCTCTCATCCTCGTAGCTTGTTTAATGTGTTGATATATGAATGTTTCAAGGATGAGGTTCACGAATCTACGGGTCCAAAAGTCCTCTGTTCTAGCAACTCTGTCCTCTGTAGTTTTGTGGTAACTCTGGTATAGACACGTTACGTAGGACACTATAAACTGCTGTACCCAGTGAAACTAAGAGTACTGATTTCTTGTTTGTGTCCTCTTTAATCCATTTGTACTCAAAATTTCCTTCTAGCAGGCTCAGCCACAGGTCAAGTGAGACATTGGTAACATCAAATGGTTCCTTCTCGACTTAGAACAATGAGGTAGCCATGGTCACAGTGGTCAAGAACAATGAGGTAGCCATGGTCACAGTGGTCACAGCTATAATTCTGCCCCTGACTGTCCACATGACGTACTCTCCCTGCCTGATACTCTCTTTGTCAGCTGCTAGTTGGACTCCTCGCATCTGTTGTTAATTCTTGTCACCACTGTTATGTTTGGGCATGGAGGGATATATTTTTATTTATAGCATGGCAATTTATTTCCAAAACAGACAAGTGATGTCAACGGTATAAGGGGCATGTATATAACACTTATATTCCTTATTGACAATTGTGTATTGGTTCTTCATATTTTGAACCTAACCTAGGTAGTACTTAATCCTCCAAAATATCTTCAGTCCTAACAGGTGGCCCACCCCCGTTCCCCATGATATCACGGGTTAAGTACAGTAGTGCAGTACAGTGGTTAAATACTTAATAGATTATTCTAATGGTGATATAATGTACTGTATTGGGTTTTCTCCATCATTATTCTCATTGTGCTCATCAACACCAACTTTAGCCATGTTTCCCATTTTCAGTGGGTGGGAAGGCACTCGCCAGGAAGCGAAGGAAAAGATCTTTGAAAGAACTGGGTAAAAGATGTTTATAGTGTTTTCTCATTAATAAAGTGCAGTAAATCATATACAGTAGTCTGTATAGACAGGGTATTAACTCTTACAGATCTCATTAGGCCTCTGATGAGAGTTGTGAATCTCGATATGAAATATCTTGAGGGATGTTTTATATCATCCTAATGAAATATTTATCTGTTCTTTCATCTTCATTATCATTGTCATCATAGTGATGATTATAATCATCATCAACAACTCTTACCACGTTTCCCATTTTCAGGGGGTGGGAAGGCACTCGGCAGGAAAGGAAGGAAATGTACTATGAGAGAAACTGGTAAACGATGTTTTGTAGTGTTTTTATCATTAATAAAGTACTGCAAATCATATTTTCATTGGGTTATGCTCTTAGGTTCAGGTGGTTTATTTATACCTTATTTTACAATGTGATATGAATTGTTATTCTCCGTGTCAAAGATCTTATGGGAATACTGTACTGTACAGTGGTACCTCGCATAACGAATTTAATCCGTTCCATGTTCGTCATGTGAAACGGACGTCATACAAAACGAGTGTCCCCCCCATGTAACCAGTGTGATGCACTGTGTTTATTGTGGAATTCCCCCAGTGTGCATGACATCAAATGTTCCCCAAAATATCATTTTTCTTTGCAAAATGATAAATTACCATCGCTGAACATGTCTATGTAAAAATAATTACCAAATTCCACTTACTTTGGCTGTGAGGGCGTGGACAAGGTACGCTGTGACGTCATCAGGGCCTGGTCGCTCGTGTGTGAACTCCCAGACACGGTCACGCAGGCCATTCAAGCACCGTGTGTTGCCACAAATATATTTTCAAATATTTTTTCTATGCATTTCCAATGCGGTTTTATTTGTTTCTTTTATCGTATATGATGCATATTTGTGACATTTACAATATGTATACAGTAGAATGTTCATGATTTTCCATGAAACTGTGATACACGTGTCAGTAATGTGTCCACAATAAATGTTTATTGTCACAATATTACGTGGTAAAAATTCACTAAAATTACAATATGTACAGTTTCACATACTATTTACATAGTAACACACTGTATTACACACTCAGTACTTTGGAGGTGTGTAATAGTCAACGAAGTAGTCCATGGTACACATCGCGACTTTGCTCTCCTTACACCACCTACAGATACATTTTCGTTTCCTGTTTCATTGTTCTGTGTGCTTGCAAATAACGCACTCGCGTGCACCCTTGGCTTTAGTACTTGTAGGTGGTATGTAGCCAAGCTTGTAAAGCATAAGGTAGTATTGAAACAATTATAGGAAAAGCTCAATTTGTAAGGTAGTCCTACTCAGACTACCTGACTAGTAATCAGTCAGGAAGAGATTCAGCTAGCCTCAAAGAGTGTCCATCAGTCAGGAAGAGATTCAGGTATTCTTGAAAATATCAATGAACCATGGAAGCCGCTAACACTGTTCATCTATGCTACTTGTATCAGATGCATCATCACTGAATGCAGAAAACGATTCATCTATGTATCATCTATATAAATTCGAGATGGCAAGTGGATACGCTCGCTGTATCATCCTCATAGGTGCTGTATCACTGGCATCCGACTGTTGTGTTAAGCCCTTATTGTGCCTAGCTTCACTAATGTTATGACCCTTATGTTCTTCAAACAATAGGGTCTGAATTGCACCGACTGAGCGCAGTCTTTCAACACCGTGTGGGACAGGTGTTTGAGAGCCAGAGGCACGTGTGCTACAAATGGTTGCTCACGCAGTACTAACCCAGCCAGCAGCCCTTGTCTTTCATATTCGTTATAGCAAAAGATTCGTTCAGTGTTTGTTGGGTAGACTGCTCCATTATGACAATCTTTCTTTGTTTCAAATGTGTTCCATTTGTTTTGTATTTGTCACTTACGTCTCAATAATGGAGCAGCCTACTCGACAAACACTGAACGAACCTTTATGGCATTTGTTCATTTTTCAAATTGTTTCAAGTTCTTTTATTTTTCGTTTTTTTTTTATTTAAGAAACATGGAGCAGCCGACCTGTAGACCATCGAACGAACCTTTTTGACATTTGTACTGGTTTTCAAAATTCTTCATTTTTTTTTATTATTTACGTTTTTTGTATGTAAGAAACATGGAGCAGCCTACCTGCCAACCACCGAACGAACCTTTTGCTATAAGACAAATGAAAAATAAATATTGAACACATTTGAAGAAAGGAAAATGTCATAATGGTTTATTCAGTGTATGTAAGGTAGGCTTCTCCATTATTGAGACGTAAATGACAAATACAAAACAAATGGAACACATTTGAAACAAAGAAAGATTGTTATAATGGAGCAGCCTACCTGCCGAACACCGAACGAACCTTTTTGACATTTGTTGTATATCAGACATTTCATTTCTTTTTTCCTACAAAAACGTCAATGCTTTGCAACATCTCGGCAGTCACCCTTTTATATCCCAGCATCATTAGCATCTTTAAACAAGAACAACATAATTTATGTGCATCGTCGGAGGCGTCTAAGAATGTGCAAGAAGCAGCGTGACCCCACCATGTGGTGTTGACGTTACTCAAACCAGCGTTCGTCATACGGGACGATTTGACGCCGATCGGGCCATTCGTTACCCAAAATGTTCGTCTTTTGGGGCGATCGTTATGCGAGGTACCACTGTACTTATTTGTTTGTATTCTAGTTGTTATATAAAATATTGTTTTTGGAAGGGCTCCTAAGGTAGCTCCTTGAGCTAACTACTTGGATAGCTCCACCCAATTCAGTTCACTCCAGACCCTTGCAAGTCATTGTAAGCCTATGGTGACTAGAGGCCAAATCCTATCCCGCTGATTCACAGTGGTGTAAGGAGCAAAGTATATTAGATGACCAAGAAAATGCCACCAGCACTCGATTTTAAGTAGGTGGGAAGATTTTCAATCGATTTTATCAATTCCTACATACAAAATAGTAACAGGAATTGATAAAATCGATAGGGAAGATTTCCTGAGACCTGGAACTTTAAGAACAAGAGGTCATAGATTTAAACTAGCTAAACACAGATGCCGAAGAAATATAAGAAAATTCATTTTTGCAAACAGAGTGGTAGACGGTTGGAACAAGTTAGGTGAGAAGGTGGTGGAGGCCAAGACCGTCAGTAGTTTCAAAGCTTTATATGACAAAGAGTGCTGGGAAGATGGGACACCATGAGCGTAGCTCTCATCCTGTAACTACGCTTAGGTAATTACCAGAAAGGTGGATGACTCAAATCATGCAATCAGGAAGGTAAACAAGGCTTGGGAACTAAGACACCAAACACCCGAAACAAACCACCCAATTGTGAAGCAGCAACATACGTATACATACTGTATATTTATATACTCGGGTATTGGAGTTAATACACTGTCGGGTATCGGGTATTGGAGTTAAAGTTTAGATGACTTTCCAATAGTTTTGTACAGTCTATGGTCGAGAGATTGAACTCCATGGAGCCAAGGGGCATGGAGGCCCATGGCTGACCGAGTTCGAATCATTCAGGGGTCACAAGTTTTCTGATGCATGTTGGCTTGGGGACCTTTCAAGCTTGACACACACACATGTATATGTATGTATATTTATGTACTCACCAAGTTGTGCTTGCAGGGGTTGAGCTGCGACTCTTTGGTTCCGCCTCTCAACCGTCAGTCTACTAGTGTACAGATTCTTGAGCTTCTCGAGCTCTATCATATCTACATTTGAAATTGTGTACCTCGAGGTGTTTTCGGGGCTTAGCAACCCCGCGGCTTGGTCGTCAACCAGGCCTCCTGATTGCTGGACTGGTCAACCAGGCTGATGGACGCGGCTGCTCGCAGCCTGACGTATGAGTAACAGCCTGGTTATTCAGGTATCCTTTGGAGGTGTTTATCAAGTTCTCTCTTGAACACTATGAGAGATCGGCCGGTTATGCCCCTTATGTGTAGTGGAAGTGTCTTGGGCCTCTAATGTTGATAGAGTTCTTTCTCAGAGTACCTATTGTACCTCTTCTCTTCAACGGGGTATTCTGCACATCCTGCCATGCCTTCTGGTCTCATGTGATGTTATTTCTGTGTGCAGGTTTGGGACCAGCCCCTCTACTATTTTCCATTTGTAAATTATTATGAATCTCTCCTGCCTGCATTCAAGAGAATACAGATTTAGGCTCCAATAGTTTAAATGCTTTACTGAGTGGATTCTAGCAGTAAGGATCTCTGCACGCTCTCCAGGTCAGCAATTTCTCCAGCTTTGAAAGGGGCTGTCATTGTGCAGCAGTATTCTACTCTAGAGAGCACTAGCGTCTTGAAAAGTATCATCGGTATAGCATCTCTAGTGTGAAAGGTTCTTGTTATCCAACCTGTCATTTTTCTTGCAGTTGTGACGGCTACTTTATTGTGTTCCTTGAAGGTAAGGTCTTCCGATATGAGTACACCCAAATCCTTTACATTGCCTTTTCGTTCTTTGTTATGATTTGACTGTGTTTTGTACGTGGTCTCTGCTGTTAATATTTTGTTTCCCCGTAGCGCAAAGGATGATATAGTACTATAGATTGTGTCCTTGTCTATGGCCGATATGAGGATGAGAAAAAATACTGGAGCAAGCACAGTACCCAGGGAGACTCAGCTCTTCACGGTTGATGGACCGGATTTTATTTTAACTATTACACATTGGGTTCTATTAGTCAGGAAATTGTAAATCCATCTGCCTATTTTTCCGGTAATTCCTTTTGAACGCATTTTGTGTGCAATAACACCAATAACATTTGTTGAAGGCTTTTGCAAAATCTGTAAATTACATCAGCGTTTTGTTTGTCTTCTATGGCATCTAATGCCATGTCATAGTGGTCCAACAACTGTGACAGGCAAGAGCGCCCTGTTCTGAAACCATGTTGTCCGGGATTATGGAAATGTTGTGATTCCATGTATTTTGTGATCCTACTTCTGATCACTCTCTCAATTATTTTTATGATGTGTAATGTTAGTGCTATCAGTCTGTAATTCTTTGCCTCTGCCTTATTTCTCCTTTATGGAGTGGTGCTATCTCTGCTGTTTTTAGTATGTCAGGGATAATGCCAGTATCTAGGCTTTGTCTCCAAAGAATGTGAAGGGCCTGTGATAGTGTTTTTTTACAGTTCTTGATGAATATAAAGTTCCAAGAATCAGGGCTTGGTGCAGAGTGCATTGGCATACTGTTTATGGCTTCAAAATCAAGTGAAGATAGGGTGACATCTGATATATGATTTGATGTCGGTATCATATCCATGAAAAATTCTTTTGGGTTATCAATCTTTAGTGGCTCGCTGAAAACAGTCGTACTGCTTCCTCAGCATCTCGCTCATTTCTTTGTTGCCATCGGCGAAAGTTCCATCTTTCTTTAGAAGGGGCCCGATATTAGATGTGTTTTTTTAATCTTGATCATAGGAGAAAAAATATTTCTGCTTTCTCTCTACTGTATTTTACTGATAGCCTTTTGCTCTCTTTGCCTCTCCTGGGTTTTGTATGATTCTTGTAGCTTTAGTTTAATTGTTTCAATTTCTCTACCTAACCTTCTTTGCCATTCTTAAGATAAGGTGCAGCTCTCAAGTTGTTCCGCGATTCGTTTTGTTCGCCTATAAAGGAAATGATGTTCCCGTTCCAATCTGCATCTTTTCCTCTTTTTTTTTTTCTGAGGGGTATGTGGTTTGAGCATATTTCCAGTACTACTGAGCTTATTTTTTCCAGGCACTGGTTCATGTTTGCATTTTCAAGCTGTTCTTCCCAGCTTATTCCTCTGAATTCTTGGTTTATTTGCTCCCAGTTTATCTGTTTATTATTGAAGTTGAATTTGCTGAAATCTCCTCTACCAGGAATTGAGACTGGTTTTGAAGGTCTATTCCCATGCTTGTCAGAACTTCAATTAAGTTGTGATCTGAGTAACAGTTATTTGTAATCATTGTGTTCCTGATCAATTCATCATTATTTTTTAAAATGAGGTCCAGCGTGTTCTCCTTCCTAGTTCTACTATTTGCTGATTTAAGGCAATCCTGTCGCACATCCGTAGCAGGTCATTTGCATGTGCCTGTTCATTTAAGCTACTTCCCGGAATTCTCTCTGATATAACTATTAGTTAGGGTCTTCCATTTCAGGTGCCGTAGGTTGAAGTCCCCAAGCAGGATGATGTTTGGGGCTGGATTTGTGAGGTTTTCTAAGCAGTGTTCTATTTTCATTAGTTGGTCTTTTAAACTGCTGGTGATTTGCCTCTGGTGACTTATATACAAGGGCAATAACTACATATAAGATCTCTATTTTGATTATCAACACTTCCACCATTTCATTTGTGGTGTTTAGCAGCTCAGGTGTATGTGGTGTATGGGTTAACATTGACTGACAAGGGACAGGCATGGATTAAATTGGGTGGAGCTATCCAGGTAGGTAGGTAGCTTGAGGAGCCATCATAAAAAGGTGTTTCATTACATTCAGTTCTGTTTCTTTTTGGTTTTCTTCGTCATCATCATTTTCATCGACAACAACCTTACCATATTTCTGATTTTCAGTGTGTGAGCTGGCACTTGCCAAGAAAGGAAGGAAAAGTACTGAGGGAGAATTGTGTAAAAGATGTTTCTAGTTTTTTTATCATTGATTTAGTTTAGCAAATTATATGTTCACATGCTTATGTTCTTTCAGATATAGGTTTCTATGATGTGAATTGTCACTCATAGTCCAAGCTTATTTGAAATGTACAGTTGGTTCCGAATATTTTCATCCCCTTGATCTGACACTTATAGGCAATTGCTGGTGTAGTGACGTGGTAGTCACTACTGGCTGTGGTAGCCAGTTGGGTGATCCCGGGACCTGCAGGTTCGAACCCTGGTGAGATTGTAAAGTGTATAATGATTTACAGTTTGGGTACTATTTAGCTTTTATACTTGTGGAATCGGCAGGAACTATGCATGTGCTAGGATTTAATGAAAACTTTCCCCAACTGGCATCACGAGTGTTGCCAGGAGTTGGTTGGTCATGGAACTTGTGTGGTGGCATGCGAGGTCTGCGAGCAATCAACACAGGCAATTACTGATGTAATTGCAGGCCGAAAAAGCAAAGCTCAACCCCCGCAAAACACAACTAGGTGAATACACACACACACACACACACACACAAGTGTGTGTAGCACACCTGCCACTCCTGCAGCACACACACACTGCATTTTCTTGGATTGTCGGAAAGCCTTTGACACAGTACCGCATAAGAGGCTGGTGTATAAGCTGGAGAGACAGGCAGGTGTAGCTGGTAAGGTGCTCCAGTGGATAAGGGAGTACCTAAGCAATAGGAAGCAGAGAGTTACGGTGAGGGGTGAGACCTCCGATTGGCGTGAAGTCACCAGTGGAGTCCCACAGGGCTCTGTACTCGGTCCTATCTTGTTTCTAATATATGTAAATGATCTCCCGGAGGGTATAGATTCATTTCTCTCAATGTTTGCGGACGATGCCAAAATTATGAGAAGGATTAAGACAGAAGAGTACTGTTTGAGGCTTCAAGAAGACCTAGACAAACTGCAGAAATGGTCAAACAAGTGGTTGTTAGAGTTTAACCCAACCAAATGTAATATAATGAAGATAGGAGCAGGAGGCCAAATACAAGGTATCATCTGGGAGAGGAAATTCTTCAGGAGTCAGAGAAAGAAAACGACTTGGGAGTTGATATCACGCCAGACCTGTCTCCTGCAGCACATATCAAGAGGATAACATCAGGGCATATGCCAGGCTGGCCAACATACGAACGGCATTCAGAAATTTGTGTAAAGAATCATTCAGAACTTTGTATACCACATATGTCAGGCCAAACCTGGAGTATGCAGCCCCAGCATGGAGTCCATATCTAGTCAAGGATAAGACTAAACTGGAAAAGGTTCAAAGATTTGCCACCAGACTAGTACCCGAGCTGAGAGGTATGAGCTACGAGGAGAGACTACGGGAATTAAACCTCACTTCGCTGGAAGACAGAAGAGTTAGGGGGGACATGATCACATTCAAGATTCTCAAGGGAATTGATAGGGTAGATAAAGACAGGCTATTTAACACAAGGGGCACACACACAAGGGGACACAGGTGGAAATCAAGCGCCCAAATGAGCCACAGAGATATTAGAAGGAACTTTTTTAGTGTCAGAGTGGTTGACAAATGGAATGCATTAGGAAGTGATGTGGTGGAGGCTGACTCCATACACAGTTTCAAGTGTAGATATGATAGAGCCCAATAGGCTCGGGAATCTGTACACCTGTTGATTGACGGTTGAGAGGCGGGATCAAAGAGCCAGAGCTCAACCCCTGCAAGCACAACTAGGTGAGTACACACACACACACACACACCCACCCACCCACCCTCCCCCAGGAAGCAGCCTGTAACATCTGTCTAACTCCCAGGTACCTATTTACTGCTAGGTAACAGGGGCATCAGGGTGAAAGAAACTGCCCATTTGTCTCTGCTGGTGTCGGAAATCGAACCCAGGCCACAGGATTACGAGTCCTGCGCACTGTCCACTTTGCTACCCAACCCCCCAGTGTCTGGGGGGGGAAGGTCTGTGGCTGGGTGTGTGTGTGATACACTCCTAATACCCAGTGGCCTCAAGTCCTAAATGATCCACAAAAAACATGATTTGCATAAGAACATGCCGTGTTTACTCTGTTGGTAGGGTGGGGCCTTCGGCTGGAGATAGGACTGTGGGGGAGGCATTTACTCGTGAGGCCAATTACAAAATGAACCACACTGACCACCAATTCAGTGCACATTTATTTATTCATTTAATTACAGTAACTACAATTTAATTACAGTATACCACTTCACTCTTCACTCTTCAAATAACAGAACTTGACAAGCAGGATAACTGCATCATTCAATGTAAATAATGTTGTGTTTTTTATATATATTGTCCCCAAAAGAATCGTTTTGTGAGGATTTTTGGTGGCTTGGGAATGCATCTCCCATTTATAGCATGTGCCTATGGAAAATATTGATCTGCGTTCTTAGCAAATGCTTTACAAACATAGTCTCAGAACATAACTCATTCGTAATTGGGGCTTAATACATATATATACAGGCGCAATCGCCTGTATATATATGTAATATATATAGTTGTTTTTATTGAGACAGTGATGGTTGAACCTAGCTACTCTCTTGTATTATATTCCTGAGAAGACCAAATTTAGTATATGAATCATGTAATATACTGTAATGCAGTTATGTGTCTTCTTTTCAGGTCATTACCTTCAGTCATAACCAATGGTGTTGGTGCCAATACATTATTGTTGGGAAACCAACTAAATCCAGCATCTGCAGTTGCTCAAAAGATGACGGACACACTTCATGCGGAGCTTGAAGCGCACTCCATATACAAAGATGAGGATAAAATCGTCAGTTCCCTTGTTGGGCCAGTATTACCTGGAAAGAAAGAGGTAGGATAACATTTCTGTTAATGTTAGTGAGATGCTTCACTAACTCTTCAATATTTGTAAAATATATGTATAGAAAGCTCTTTCCTGTGGCAACACCATGGTAAAAATTCTATGTTATTTAAATAAAAAATAATGTGATTATGGGTAATTATCTCCCCTTCACTGGTCACAAAGTGGGCACGTGATGAGGTCATACATACTATAGTGTGTAATTATTATTATTTTTTAAATTTGATCTATGCATCAAAAGATAATAATTTGGTGGTAAATGACATTTGTTCGCAGCAACGAGCTTAGGAGGCCCAACACGTCATTGTTCAATGAGACTTAGGGAGAAGGATGATAGCTGCGGCTCTGATAATGTTACGGCCTAATTTGCATGCTATCTGTGTCAGAGGCATATATTTATGTTAAATGTGCATGTTCTCCCCCCCCCTTATCTCGAAGCATATTTTTAGCGCACAAAGCCCTGCTTGATGGGTTCAGTATTTAACTGATTCTCTTGAATATTACATATTATCACTATTGCGCCACAGACTTTGATGTCATGGGCCTGATGGTGTGGTCGAGCGTGCGGCGACACCTAAATTTGTGTACTCGTTTTAGTTTTCTCGCTTTAATTCTCATTCTACGTCGTTCATTTGGTATCATTGTGTTTGCAATAGAATTGCCTACAGGTGTATGTGCAAATAATGTCCAAAAGCCCGGCGTGACTTCCCACAGCAAAGCCTAAAGTAGGCAAAAGTTACCCGTGACCGCACAAAATCAGTAAAATGTGTATACTCGTTTCAGTTTTCTCACCTTAATTCTCGAGTTACATTGTTGTGATCTTGTAATGATCATGTATATATGTAAACATACAGTATGTATTTGTTTATTGAGTGTAGTTATGTAATTATTTCAGCCTTTCCTCCTAAAATGCTAGTGCTGTTGCACTAGCACCTATTTGTATAACATATGAAAATGAATTGTTTTGCTTAAAAAAAAGTTCATATTTCGTACTACAGTATTGTACTTCCATGCTAAAAAGTGTATTAGTGACTATATAACCTAACCAGTCCTAGGCCTATTATACACCATATTAGGTGTAATTAAGTTCATGTTTGGCCTATACTAGGCTTAGGAAAGTTTAGGTTTTGTTGTTGCCTTTTTGTTCCCTCTTCAAAATTTATATTAGAGCTTGTTTTTTTGTTGCAATGGTCCATTTTTGTACAGTCCACCAATTGTTGACATAAATACTATCATTATTGGGTGACAGGTTGGACTCTTTAATTATGTGCATATAAAATCAAATGTAAGGGCTCTAATCAAAAAACAAAACTTCCCCACACAGAATACAGGTGGAAATAATAGTAATGGGAGTAATCAGCCGCCACCATTCCCGCAAAGTCTAGAACAGCTGCTGGAGCGTCAGTGGGAGCAAGGAAGCCAATTTCTTATGGAGCAGGCACAGCATTTTGACAGTAAGTGCTAAGAAATATATACGTAATGAATTTAATTATGTCTTAATTTTATTTTTCCATTTTTTGTTTGTTTTTGTTTTAGTTTGAAATTAACAACTCTAGTCTGAGATGAGACTGGGTGGATATTCTAATGGAAAGAGTCACCGTTAAAATGGTTAATAGTGTGTATGTTTGGTATTTTAAAAGGCTACCTTAATGTTTAGGAGTTAGTATGAAAGAAGAAATATGTTTAACATATTAATTGATTTTATTATAATCACATACATCACTTTCATTGGTAACTTTCCTTGTAATCTTATATTAATTGTAATCACGTCTTTACAGTTGCATCATTGCTGTCCTGCTTACATCAGCTGCGTCAGGAAAATGTCCGTCTGGAAGAAACTGTGAGCTCCCTCATATCGCGTAGGGACCACCTTTTGGCTGTTAATGCCCGGCTTTCAGTGCCACTCAGTTCCCCAACTCCAGCGAATGCTGTATCATCCCCAGGTGGTCCTAATCCTCCTCCTCCGCCCTCCATTTCTTCTTCACTATCATCGTCGTCGTCTTCATCTGCACCTGCTCACACAACCTCGGTACCCACCCATGCTGTAAACCCAAGACCTTCCAGTCGAGGGTCAGCTCCTGCTCCCCCACCACCTCGACCTCATTCTCAGGGACATCATCCTGCAGGTTTGAAAATAAATTTTACGTTTAAGTTTATTTGGAAAATGTTTGCAGACGGAAAATGAGTATGTACGAACAGTTTGCATATCATGTCTAACACTGCAAAAGAAGCCTTTCTAATTTGTTTTCACGTTTGTTTCTTAGCATTGACCTCTTGCTCTTGAGGTTGTCAGTTTCAGGAATTCCTTTGTCAATTTGGTCTATTCCGGTTATTATTTTGTAAGTGGTGATCATATTGCCTTTCTTTTTCTTCCATCTCATAGTTTTTTGCATATATAATGCCTCTAGTCTCTCTTCATAACTTTGTTTTTCAGTTCTGGAAGCCATTTTGTAGCATGCCTTTGCCCCTTTTCCAGTTTATTGATATGTTAGTTCTTTAAGACCTTTCCACATACAGTAATTTATAAGCTGTGTGTGGTCTACTTTCTCCCATTCCAAATTCCATAACATGGCATTTATTCACATTGAATTCCATTTGCCATAAGGTGCTCCAAGCGCGTATTTTATAGGTCAATTTGAAGGGCATTACAATTGTCTAAGTTTTCTATTTTCCCTAGTTCCCTAGTCCATAGCATCATCAGCAAACATGTTTATATAATTCTGTATTCTTTCTGGTAGATCATTTATGTAGACGATGAACATTACTGTCACAAAAACTGAACCCTGTGGTACTCTGCTAGTAACACTCCTCCAGTCAGATTCATTGCCTCTACTTACCACCCTCACCTTTCTGTCAGAAATTTTTTCATCCATATCACCCTTCCAGCATGTTCCAGTTTCCAAAACAACCTCTTATGTGGGACTTTGCCAAAAGTCTTTCTTAGGTCCAGAGATACACAGTCAACACAATAATCTCTTTCCTGTAGAATCTCTGTGGCTATATCATAAAAACTAAGGAGATTTGTTACACAGGATCTTCCTGTTAGAAGGAACAGGAAGCTCCTGTCTGTTATTACTCTCCAGGTGTTCAATCCATTTGGCTTTAACCTTTTTCTAGTATTTTTACTACCACGCTTGTTAATGATATGGGTCTATAATTTAGAGGGTCTTCTCTGCTACCATTTGTATACATGGAACTATGTTTGCCTTTTTCCATATATCTGCTAAGATTCCTGTGCACAAGGATGTCTGGAATATGAATTGGAGTGCAATGCTCAGGTCAGATGTGCACATCTCAGTACCCAAGGTGAAACTCCATCTGTTCCATCTGGTTTATTTCTTCATAGCCCTTTGAGTAATTTTTCATTTTTATCTTGAGACACCTCTGTATTGTTCTCTGGCATTGGCATTGTGTCTGGGTCTCAGAAAATCTCATTTTGCACCAACACACTTTAGAGCTTTTCATTTAGTGCTTCGCACATTTCTATTTCATTCTTTGTGAATCTGTTCCCCTATTCTCACTCTCTGGATTTTATCTTTTACATGCAACTTGCTTTTAATTGATTTAAAGAAAGGGCCTGGATATGTTTTACATTTGTCTGCTACCCCCCTTACTCAAAGTTCCTTTCTGCCTCTCTTCTCACTACTGTGTATTTGTTTCTTGCTTGCTTGTATGAGTGTGCGTGTTTTTTAGCAAATGATTGATTCATATCACTGTAGAAAGAAGAACAAATTACTTGAATACTATTTTTTTTTTTTAAAGTAAATCGTAATTTATTTGTAGAGCACTCGACTGTAGAGAGTGCAATATGTAAAGAAGTTTATACTCATTTTCGGTTTCCAAAACTGTACTCAGGCTTATAGCATTGATGTTATCAAAATATTAGGAAATGGGTGAGCTTACATACATTGCAAACTCTTTAATCTGGACTAATGCATGCTAGAGGATGTCTGCATTGCCAAAATTCAGTTAAAGAGAGGGAGGCTAGAGGAGTTGGTGGTGTGAGAGCTTTAGGGATCTCTCTGCACTAATGTTGCTTTTAAATGTGTATTTTTTCCTGTTTTTCTGGGGGAAAGCCCCGTCGGCTCCCCGGAGCTATCCAGGCTGAATGGATATGTATATCTTTCTGGCATCATTCAATGCATGGAGTTCTTGCCTACCGGGGACCACAAGCCAGAACCTGGCCCCCTCTAGAGAGGCACGAGGAGCAATGGCCTGTAGAGACCCCCCCTGTGGTTGGGAGGATTCTATGTCTGAAATTGACCTGGACAGGCACCCAAAAAAGTACACAGAACTCCCCAAAGAAAAATTAGCAAATTAGAATGACGTCATCATGTCGCCGCGCCGCTGTCTGCGCAATCCCCCCCCCCCTTCCCGGGAGGGGGAAGGGGGGAGCCCCAGACCCATCCGCCGGCGACCCAACCTACAGTTCTTGGCTGATGGAAGTCTGCAGTCGGGCCTCTCGCTCCAGTTTTTGTTTCAGTTCTGTGCCTTGTGGTGTGGGCTGTCTCTACAGGTGGTGCGTGAGTCAGGAGATGTATTCCACGGTACTCGGGCTGCATGCACCTAGGGTTCTCTTCCCTAAGTGCCCTGTAAGTACTACCCTTGGGGCTTGGAGCCTCCTTCCACAAGTCACCTCAGGATCTACCTCCGCTGTGCCGTTTACTGCTTGGTACTTGGCCACCCTTGGGGTCAGCTGGGGTTTTTCTTACCCTTGTTTGTCTTTGGGTAGGGGGTAGTTTTTGTCACTGGTAGGGACGCAGGGTACTGCACAGCTAGTTTTCACCTATGACAGCGGCCGGCTCTGTTCCGCCTGGGTACGTTGTCCTCTTGCAGAGTTTTTCTTTTGTTTTTCTTTCCTGCTTGGTGGGGGGGGGGTGTCTGCCTTTGTGGTCCCCCCATTGCTGTTCTTGGGGTATATATATTTATATGTCTATATTTCTGTGTTTGGTGGACCTCCCCGCTTCGCCCCTGCGAGTGGACATGTCTTGGGGGTTCAGATTTAACAGTTTGCCACTTGCCCTAGCCACTGATAATGATGTGCGGGTGCAGGCAGCTGCGGCGTTGCATGCTAGGTTTAGGTTGCTGCAACGCTCTAGGTTGGTTGCAGCCCCGGATGCCCTGAGACTGCTCCGTTTTGGTTGAGGGGTCCGGACTTGGGGGTGGGAGTTGCTTCGGCTCTGGTTCCGTCTGCTCCTCCTCATCCTTCCCCTTCTGTTGTGCATACTTCCTTCCCCTTGCTTCCGGTTCTGAACCGTAGGCGGGTTTCAGGACTGGGTCTGGTTGGGTTGAGACTCTGGTGGTCTTGGGGGTTTTCCTCGTCTGGAGTTGTGGCGGAGGCATTTGAGCCTGTTCCTCCAGTTGTGCCTTATGGGTCTGACCAGCGGGCTTCCTTCCTTAGTGTTTTGTACGGCTGCCCCGGCTTTTACTTGCGGGGCTGGGGCTTTGGGGGAACGACTCGGCCCAGGGTCCTGCCGTAGGGGTTCTCGGGGTTGGGGAGGGGTGCCTGGGGGGCCTATGCCCCGTTTCGCCCCGCTTGGGGTTTTGTACCCTCAGAGCAGGGCTTGCAGTTCCTCAGAATGGAGTTTTCCCTTTCCTCTCTGCGTTCTCGTTGATCTCAGGTCTACCCCTCCCTGGGTTTGATTCCATCCTTCCTGGGGGTGCTTTTCACCCCTTTCCTCATCTTTTTAGCGCTTATGTCGCATTGCTAATTCCCTTCGTTTCGGGATCCTTGCACGTCCCAGGGTCTGGGGTGTCTTTGGGCCCGTGTCTACCTCCTTGCACTTGTTTGTCACGGTTTTCATTGGTTCGTGTACCTCTTCTGTACTTCCAATGTTCTTGGAAAGTCTGTTGACTTCCAGTAAGGTTTCCCTCCAGTCCTTCTTTTATATTCACATCGTCTCTCCTTCCTGTTTCGATATTCCTCATATTCGTTACCTTGCCTTGTACGTATGTACGTACACCTTGCTGGTGTATGTATGATATGTGTACATACGGCTGGTGTACGAGCCATACCGCCCGGAAGACGGGTAGTGCGGTTCGTACCTCGAACGCTGGAGCCGGGGTGATCGTTTTGTTCTGGGCAGTGTACACTTGTGCTGATGTTCCGCGTTCTTTCTCGCGGATTCTACACCGTTTTCGCTCCTCTTCTTTCCGGTCATAACCCCCTGGATACTTGATGTTTTGAAGCGAGTGTGGGGGGCAGCTCTGAGTGGCCCCTCCTCCACCTCTGTACTGCATGCACCTCGTCTTCTTCTACTTGGCACGCACCTCTGGACGTTCTCCAGTAGGGATGCTCCTGTTACATTGCACGGCTCAGCTGTGTCGTGACATGGTGGTGTCCGTTTCGCAGGTGAGATTGTACTGTCTGGCGAATCTGTTGGCTGGGTGCTGGTTCTCGCTGTTTGGTGAGGTACTCACCTCATTGTACTTGCCTAGTTGTGTTTGCGGGGGTTGAGCTCTGGCTCTTTGGTCCCGCCTCTCAACTGTCAATCATCAGGTGTACAGCTTCCTGAGCCTACTGGGTTCTATCTTCTCTACATTTGCAACTGTATGTTGTCTGCTTCCTCCACATCACTTCCTAGTGCATTCCACTGACTTACTACTGACACTGAAACAGTTCTTTCTATGTGTCTGTGGCTCATTTGGGTGCTCAGCTTCTGCCTGTGTCCCCTTGTGAATGTACTACCCGTGTTAAATGGTCCTTCCTTGTCTACCCCTGTAAATTCCCCACTTGACAGGGTTGCATCATTGGCTCCTAACAGGGGTGTTAGGTGTTGTGTATGTTGCTTGGACATTTTATGTGTGTCTTACAGTGACTACTTTGTCTGTGTATCTGGTTCTTCTTGTACTGGGTGGCGCTGTCCTGCATTTCGGTGTTTTTTGTTTCTTTTTCGGCGCCTGAGTCCTTTCTCGATCTGTGGACACTCCTTCATTTGCCCGATCTGTGTTTGTGTCCTCCTTCCTTGACTTGGTCTCTGGTCTCTGGACACTCCAGACAGATGCATTCTGATGCAGGCTTTGGCAATGGTGAACCCTTCCATAATTGACAAATATCAGCAACATCCTTAACAACACACAACAGGCTTAGTCAACACCTGAAAGATGTGCTGTCTTGCAAGTATAGGAGGAGAAACTGTCACAGACTATACAGATACTAAATCAGACATATCCAAAAAAATAATACAACTGCTTCCCCAGAGCCAAGTTATAACTGTGGCTGGTAGCAGTAGAGGAACTGACACCAGCAGGGACAACAGTTGTAAGGGAGTCTCATGAGATAGCATCCTAAGTCAGTAATGATTTTTAGCTTTAGAACAACATCTTGATGACTAATATGTTTCATGTTAATACTTGATCATAGGTTAAGGGCACTAAATATATCATTTAAGAAGAAAACAATGTTAGAAAGTGCATAGCATTTAGAACCATCAAGCACTATACAGTACTGTTGAACAGAATTAAGTAAAATTCCATACTATAACACAATCGACTTGAGAATGGTCCAGGACGGACCGAAACGTCGTCGTCCCTTCAACTTCTAGTGTGTGGTCTGGTCAACCTACTATAACACTACTTGCTAAATTGGTACTATTAGATATACAAGTTGACATTCTGCATTAAATTTTAATCTGTCTTTTTCTCCAATCATCACACTTCATCTTGCCTTTTCTGGGGGGAGCCCCGTCGGCTCCCCGGAGCTTTACCGGCTGATATGCTAATGTCAGACTTTGGCATCAGTCATGTGTATGGAGTTCTAGGGCCTACCGGGGACCACGAGCCAGAACCTGGCCCCCTCAGAGAGGCAAGGGGAGCAATGGCCTATAGAAACCCCCGTGTGGTTGGAAGCATTCTATGTCTGCCATCGACCGGGTCAAGCATCCAGAAAGGTAAGCATTCCAAAACAAACCCCTATTCTGGTGAAAATTGCTACCTAAGCCGAACTAGTGAATAGAACTCTTCAACAGAAAACACGGAAACTAGTATGACGTCATACGTCACCGCGCCGCTGTCTGCGCAGCTCCCCCTCCCCGGGAGGGGGAAGGGGGAGCCCCAGACCTCCCACGCCGGCTATCCACCCATCAGTTCTTCGGCTGATGCTATAGGCAATGGTTATGTGCTCCGGCTCCAGTGGTTGTTTCAGCACTGTACCTAGAGTGTGGTGTCTGTTTTCTAGGTGGTGCGTGAGCCGGGTGTGATTCTTCAGTACTCGGGCTGCATGCGCCTAGGGTTCCCTTCCCTAGGTGCCCTGTAAGTACTGCCCTTGGGGCTTGGGGCCACCTTCCACAAGTTCCTTGGGTCCTGCCCCTGCTTGGCCGTTTACCGCTTGGTTTTCGGCCGCTCTTTGTGTGCTCGGGTGTTCTGTCTCCCTTGTTCGCCTTAGAGTAAGGGGCAGTGTTTGCACTGGTGGGGCGCGGGGTACTGTGCAGCTTGTCTTTACCAATCATAGCGGCCGGCTCTGTTCCGCTTGGGTACGCTGTCCTCTTGCGGGGTTTTCTTTTTCTTTTGTTTATATACCTGGTGGGGGGGTCTGCCTTCGTTCTTGCCCCTTGTGTCCCTTGTGTTCTGAGTATTTCTGGTGGTACCCCCTGCTAGGTCCCCGTGAGTGTACACGTCCCGGGGGTTCAGCTCTTAGAAAGTTGTTTGGTAGCTTGGGTGCCGGTTAGCAGTACCCTGCCTGGGATTACCTGAGCGCGAGTCCTCTTAAAGTAAACGCTCGGGACCCTGGGAAACCCCTGGGGGCGCGCGGGTCCGATGGATGTGACCCCAGAGCCCCCCCCCTCGCTTCCAGCGAGTTTGAGGGTTGCTCTCACCTTTTGTCTCTGGGTGACTCTCTGTTTTGCCTCCGTCTGCTGCCTGTGGGGTCGGTGACACCTTCGACCCGGTGTCCTGCGAGTTTGGTTGCTCGTTGTGGCTCGGTTACCCAGTTGTGCTAACAAAGCGGGTGCGGGCAGCAGGGGCGTTGCACTTGAGCCTTGGTGGTGGCAACGTTCTCGTGGTTTCCTCCCCGGGAGCCCCGGGGCTGCCCCGTTGTATTTCGTTTTTCCCCTGGTTCACCCTTCCTGCCTGCATCCGGTTCCTTACCGTCTGTAGGTTCAGGGCGGGGTGTTTGGTGGTGTTGAGACTCGGGCAGTCTCGGGGAATTCCCCTTCCGGGGTAGTGACGGGGGCATTTGGGCCTGTTCCTCCAGCCGTGTTGTATGAGTCTGCCAGTGGGCTCCCTTCCTTAGTGTTTTCACGGCTGCCCCGGTTTTCTGGTACGGCCGGGGCTTTGGGGGAACGGCTCGGCCCCGGGGCCTGTCGTGTAGGTTCCCGGGGCTGGGGAGGGGCTGACTTGGGGGGGCCTTGGCCCCGTTAGACCCCGTGGGGGGTTTTATCCCCCTCTAGGCGGGGCTTGTGGTTACGCGGAGTGGGGTCTTTCCTCCCCACTCGCCGTACGTGCTGTTGGACGTCGGCCCCTCCCCGGGCTCGGTTCCTTGGCCTTTGAGTCGGTTGGTTCCGTCCTGTGGGTGGATGTTTCCTCCCCCGCTTTTGGGACGGTGTTTTTGTCATGTTTCCCCGTTCGATGGGGTTCTGCGTGACTTTTGATCTCGGGTGCGCCTGCGCCTTCGTGTGCCTTCGGGACTAGTGTTGGCTTCTGTGTTCTCGAGGGTACGGGAAGGTTTTTCGCTACTTCCCGCATTATTGGAACGTCTGTCGGCTCCTAGTACTTGTCGCCCTGTTGGGCTACTTGTCGCCCGGTTGGGCTACTTGTCGGCCGTTTGGGCTACTTGTCGCCCGTTTGGGCTACTTGTCGCCCGTTTGGGTTCCCTTTTTTTTGGGCTCTTTGCTTCTTTGGCCGGTTTTATTGTTCCTGCTTCCTCTTTTGGCTCTTTTTCTCGTGCAATAGTCCTGGCTGGCGCCTTCCCGCAGGGAGGGTGTGCGGTTCGGCCAGCGTGTTATGCGCATGCGCCGTGGAGTTTGTTTTGGTCTGGGCGATGGTTCAGTGCTGGGGTTTTGCGCCCTTTTTTGCTACAGTGCTTCGCCTCTCGTTCTTCTCCCTGGCTGCGGTATGTGCCCCTTTGCGCCAGGGGTGTCCTGGTTCCCAGTTGTGGGGAGGACACCGCGGTTTTCTGTGTCATGGGTGTGGACCGCCTCCTTCGCCTCTCCCTGTTCTCCTGCGGGTCCGGCTCTGGCGTCTTCACCTGGCGGTGCTCCCAAGTTCTTCTGGGCACGGTTGAGTCGTGTCAAGTTCGAGCCACCATTCGCCAGGTGAGTTTCTGCGGTCTGGCGTCTTTTGGCCGGGCGCTGGATGCGGCGGTGTTCATATACCTGTCTTTATTTAGGTATATTTTTGTACGACTGAGACCGTTCGCACACCAGTGACTGTCCCTTTATCACCCCTTCCTGTCCCCCTCATGTGCATGTCCAACCCATGCTGGAGTCGTTCAGGGGACCCTCCTTTTTTAATATTGTGAGGTGTGGGGGTTGTAGGGTTGGTTCTGTACTCACCTGGTGAGGCTCCTGGCTGTGCTTGCAGGATTTGAGCTCTGGCTCTTGGGTCCCGCCTATCTGGTAGAACTTGCGGGATAGTACCAGTGGAGTGCAGTGGTGCTATTGGCACTTTTGGGGAACACTGTATTACCATCAGTGGTCTGTGCTTGTTACACGACCTACTTGCGAGCATAAGCCTTCTTGCTGGTTCGTCCGTGGACTTCCAGGGCGCACTGGCCTGTTTTCGTATGGCAGTTCCGGCCCGTCCTGGTTGTGGGGGTATGTGGGCCGGTGGACTGCTCCTAGCAGCTGCCTGGTGGGCCATCCTCTGGCCGGTCTGGCCTGACCTTGGGCTGGGCTTGAGGTGTAAAAGAGCTCCCCGTACCTCATCCAGCAGGTATCGAGCGGGGTTTCTCCGCCGTCGGTCGCCTGGTGCAGGTTTCTGGGCCTGCAGGGTTTTGTCGTGTCTCCGTTGGCCCTGTCTGGGGTCTGCCTGCTCCGTTCTCTGCCTTTGCAGAGGGGAGTTGCTATTTGCATGTTGCATGTTGCAGTGGTGCCTGTTGCTGCTGCTGCTGCTGCACGTGAGCATTGGTACCGTGTTTCACGGTGGCGTGTCCTTGTTCCTGTGTCCGGTTGTGGAGTGGCGCTTTGCTGCCGTTTTGTGCCTGGGGATTGCGTGGGGTTTTTGTCCCTGCCTGATTGTCCACCCCTGGTTGTTCTCCTGGTTTTTTTTTTTTTTTGTGCTTCTGCTCTTTCTTCCTGCCTCTTCTGCAGCAGGAATGTTCTGCGTGTGTTCTTAGGCGTTGGTCAGCCTGTGTCCTGTGATGTGCTTCTTTGTCTCGGTCTGTTGCAGTTGGTCGTGCCCCTTGGTTCGGGTCCTGTTCTGGCGGCGACCCTTCCGCCTTCTTTGGTTTTCCTAGCTTGCCCTGCCGGTTGTTGTTGTTTTATTTTTTTTTGGGGGGGGGTTCTTGCGATGTCTCGCGTCGGACCCGTCGTTTCTGAACTCCTGGCGGGCTTGCATGCTTCGGAGTTTTTCTGTTCGGCAGACGTTCCATTTCCTTGTGCCGCCTGGGTTTCGGTGGTCGCGCCCGAGATCTTCTCGCGGCTCCGCCTTTTTCCTGGGCTCGGGGGGGGCCTTGTCGGGGCTGCTTATGTTCTGCCTCGCGGTCTCGCCTCCGGTTGGTGGTCGGGTGGCTTCGTGGTAGGTGTCCCACCTGCGTGCTTTCTTGGCGGCAGTATGGGGTATTTTGGCGGTCCTTCCTTTTCCTGTCCCTTCTTCGGTGGGTCCTTCTTGTTGGCTTGGTTTACTCTCGGCTTAGTTTTCTAGTGGGGGTTGGGGGCCGTCGTCTTGCCACATACTGTCGCCTCTTTTCGTGCGGCGCAGGCGGAGCCGCTTCAGCTTGCTTTCGGTCTTGGTGTTGCTTCTGCACCGTTAGTCAGCTGTCTTGTGCGTCATTTCACCTCCGGCCTGTTCGTGCGCCGCTTGCACCATCCTGGTCTCTGGTCAGCGTGCTCTGTCTTCTCCTCGGTTGGTAGTGCCCCTTCGGTTCCGGTGTGTTTTTTCGTCGGCTCTTTCCTTTGGGCCTTTGCCTCTGGGGGTCGGTTCGCTGTGTTTTCTTGCTCCTTCGGTTTTAGCGTTTTGGTTGTTTGATGGCAGCAGTCTCCATCTTTTCTGGCGCGGGGTGGGGCTGCTGCATTCTGGAGGGGTCCAGGGTTTGTTGGTGCTTTGTTGGTCGGGCCGGGGGTGTGTCGTTTTTGTGTTCAGTGGCGGCCCTCTGCTGTTGTTTGCGTGCCACGGCGTTTGGGTCCGGAGCGCGTTTTGCGTTGATCCGGTTCTGTTCTTCCCGGTTCGCGGGTGATGGTGTCCCGGGTGGTCAGCCGTGTTCTTGCGGCTAAGCTGCCTGTGTTCTTCCCTCATGCCTGTGGCGTTCGTGGCTTCGCTGCTCTCGCTGCCGTCTGGGCGACGTGGCCTTGCAGTCTTTCGGGCATGGATTTTTGGTGTTCGTGCAGGGGCCTTGCTGCTCGTGGTTCTCGTGTTGTTCCCGGGAATTTCGGGGCTGTGGCGCCTTGGGTTGGCGTTTGCTGCCGGTTGTCTCGCCTCCTTGGGAGGTGCGTGGTGTCCGCCTCCCGGTTTTGTCCCTTTGACCTTCCTCTGTGGGTAGTTAGCTCCGGGGAGCCGACGGGGCTCCCCCCAGAAAACCAGCGTTGAATGTAATGAAACGCCATTTTCTGGGTGAGACCCGGAGGCTCCCCGGCAACCCTCCCTCCCTCCGGTCGGCGTTTTTCGCGTGTTTTGACATCCAGCCTCAGAACTGATGGGTGGATAGCCGGCGTGGGAGGTCTGGGGCTCCCCCTTCCCCCTCCCGGGGAGGGGGGAGCTGCGCAGACAGCGGCGCGGTGACGTATGACGTCATACTAGTTTCCGTGTTTTCTGTTGAAGAGTTCTATTCACTAGTTCGGCTTAGGTAGCAATTTTCACCAGAATAGGGGTTTGTTTTGAAATGCTTACCTTTCTGGATGCTTGACCCGGTCGATGGCAGACATAGAATGCTTCCAACCACACGGGGGTTTCTATAGGCCATTGCTCCCCTTGCCTCTCTGAGGGGGCCAGGTTCTGGCTCGTGGTCCCCGGTAGGCCCTAGAACTCCATACACATGACTGATGCCAAAGTCTGACATTAGCATATCAGCCGGTAAAGCTCCGGGGAGCCTCCGGGTCTCACCCAGAAAATGGCGTTTCATTACATTCAACGCTGGTTTTTTTATTTTTCTAAATACTGTAGTTAATGCTTTATATCTTCTCATATTTTATAACCCTCTTACAGAAAAATTCCATATTCAGTAAAACCTGCTCTTGACTTGTTTTTCTACAGTAATACCTGTATTTTGTAATTGTTATCAATTTATTTTTATATTATTTATTTATTTGATTCTTTGTATCAGGAATGTATTTTGTCACATCTAAACTACTTGCTTGTACTGTAGCTAGGTACAGTATATAAATTATTAATAGAAATTGACCTTTAATTATACTGTATCATTGCCATGTTTCTAATTGTACATAGATTGTGCATGTGATCATGTTTTTAAATCAGCTGGCAGCAGTCACGTGACGGGTCCTACCCCTGTTGGAGCTGGAGGAGCTGGCCATAGAGGAGGAGGTGCATCACCACACGACAGAAGAGGGCCCTCTCCGCAGGACAGAAGAGGTACATCTCCTCACGACAGACGGGCTCCACCTCCCCCAATTCCTATTGAAAATGGCTTAGGTGAACCCGAGTATCGCTACAGAAGTCCTGGAACAGAGCACAGGCAACAGTCGCCAATGTTGCCACCAGGAGCACAACCCAGCCCCACATCACTAAGGTAGATTAGAAACAATTCAATTATTTAGCTTCCTTGGTATCTTATGGCATGTTTAAAGTCTTAGATATTTACACATCAAATTACTAAGTAAACATTTTGTTTTAAGTAGCTCCAAAGTAATGTTTACACTGTTTGGAAGCTGTGGGTTTCATAGCTTTTGTTATCCTTGCAAGTACTTGCCTATCAGTGACTATTTAGAATGTGATTTAGCTCAAAATGTCCCACTTTGCTTTTTTGAACCAAAAGCATTTTTTAAATCATCTGATGTTTTAAATTTCCTGGCCTATTGTGAGAAGAAACAGGTGGGGGGTGATTTTTCTTCTGGTAAATCATTTAACTACACTCACATTGCAGTTCTGCCTGTTGGTCTGAAACATTTTCAGAATTTTCACTTTGTCTTTATATGACAGCTTTTTTCTTTTTATGTTTATATTTTTCATGTTGCTTCATCTCTCTAAATAATTCTTCTTAACCCTTCCAAATATTCTTGTTTAGTGAAGCATATATTGTAAGCAATAAATATGCAATGCTGATAAGTAAGCAATGCAACTTATCAGCATTCCCACATTACCAAGAAAATTATAATAAAATATATGAAAACTCCCATGAAAACTCTTGGAATTTTTTAGAATAACGTGATAGAAAAGTCATGAATTTGACAATTGGGAAGTCCAGATCAGTTTAGGGAGTATGTGCATGTAAATTTAAAAGAGCTCAGGTACACCCAGAAAATCACACTAATGTGATATATATATCAATGAGAAAATCCACATGGGTTCTGTGGTGACAGAAGCCTGCGACCAAGACATTGCCAGCTGCATCCACCGTACCACCGCTGACTTTCTAAATATCATACAACTGGATTTCTACTGAAATCACAGGAAATCTGGAGGCCCCTCCTGAAGCAAGTCCAAGTTTTATGTATTTACAGTTTAATAATAATAATATTTGTTAAACATTAAACATTGGCTTCAAACACATTGTATTATTGTGTGTGCGTGAACATGCATGCATAGTTCACGTGCTTGCCTCTAACCCAGGCGATTGTTATTGATTGGCTGGAGAAGTACTGTATTGGCAATTATAGTACATCAATTTTTACTACATAAACCTATGCAGGCTGAATTAATAAAAAAAAAGGCAAAACACAGTATGTATAAAATATTAAGTTATAAATAAAAAAGTATACTACTGTATTAATCAGGACATGCCTGGAGGCTCATTCAAGGCAACTGACTTGATCAAATCACCAGACACCCCAGGTCCCTACCATAATGTCATAAGTGACACCAACACAATGTAGAACCTTTGACACAGCACTGCACTTTTAACATCAGCAACTCATCACAACAGTGCACCTTTGACCTGATTAAGTATATCTTCGTACCACCAACACCTGGTCACTCTTCACTCTCTCCTCTCAGATACAGGGGGTAAGTTGGAATAAAATAATTAAAAGAAAGAAATGTCAAAGGCATTGACATTTATTGTCAATGTACAGTACAGTATTCACCTAGTTGTTCTTGCGGGGGGTTGAGCTCTGCTCTTTCGGCCCGCCTCTCAACTGTCAATCAATTAACTGTAACTACTAACTAATTTCCCCCCCCCCCCCACACACACCCAGGAAGCAGCTCCATAAAAGCTGTCTAATTCCCAGGTACCTATTTACTGGGCATCAGGGTGAAAGAAACTTTGCCCAGTTGTTTCTTCCTGATCCGGGAATCAAACCCGGGCCAAAGAATTAAGAGTCCTGCGTGCTGTCCGCTCAGCTACCAGACCCTGTAATGTGTCAAATGTTCTATGCGTGAACCTGTTTGATTCCGTGATGGGTCTTAAATGAGTTTAACCACCCAGTATCCAGTAGAATACAAACATGTTTACCTGATGACCAACAGACTACTTTATCATAAGGTAGTTGTTTGGTTCTCCTGCAATGATGGGTTGTACGTGTAGGTTATGAAGAAGTTTTTTGAGGAGAGATGCTGAGGTACCAGGTTCACTGGAACCAGATGAAGAATGTGCTATTCCTGAACCTGAGACAAATTGACGTTTTCATTTGTGAACTAGAGTACCTCGGGATAAAATTCGGCCGTTATTCCAGTCTAATCGGCGTTATAAATTTCTGGAGATGATTGTTCTCTGAAGATTTTTAGAAACTTGTCTCTATGTGCAAGTGCATTAGTGCTGTTGACAGACTGCCTCTCACCTGAGACTTGCACCTTTTTGATTCCATGTTGGGTCTTAACACTTTCGCGCTCCGTGGATACTCGCGGTTGACAGGGGGTTAGGTGGCCCCTCCATGCGGGTAAGCGCGCGGTGACACCCAAATGTGTATACTCGTTCCAGCTTTATCACCTTAATTCTCGTGCTACGTCGCTCGTTTTGGTATCATTGTGTTCGCAATTAAATTCTCTACAGGTGTGTATAAATATAATGTCCAAAAGCCTAGCGTGACTCCCAACAGCAAAGCGTAAAGTCGGCAAAAACGCACAAAATCAGTAACATGTGCATTCTCGTTCCATTTTTTTACCTTAATTCTCGTGCTACGTCGCTCGTTTTGGTATCATTGTGTTCGCAATTAAATTCCCTACAAATGTGTATGAATAAAATGTACAAAAGGCTGGAGTGCCTCCCCGCAGAAAAGCCTAAAGTTACCCGTGAACGAGCACCATTTTGTACATTGCAACCTAATGTTCAACTCGTTCAATTTTATATATCAAATTTCGTGCTACGTCGCTCATTTTGGTATCAAATTGTTCGCAATAAAAAGGCGATTATTTTAAAACTAGTCCCAGAATAATAGAGCAATAACTGGATTTTTAACAAATATTTTAATTCTGGGCGCTCATCATCACAAATTTATTTATATCTTTCCAGTGTTCTGACATAAATATTTGTGTTACATCTTTCATTTTGGTATCAAATTGTTCGCAATAAAAAGGCGCACATTTTAAAACAAGTCCCAAGATAATAGGACAATAAATAGAATTTTAACAAATATTTTAATATTCAGACCATAGACCTATTTATAATATTTCAAGTGTTTGGACATCAAGTTTCATGTTATATCTTTGATTTTGGTATCAAATTGTGTGCAATCTAAAGGCGCTTATTTTAAAACCACTACCAGATTGATCTGATAAAATTTAAATTTTTAAAAAATATTGTAATGAGTGACTCAGTATTGCGTCGTTGGAACACATTCAGTAGAAAAATGAGTGACGAATTATTCAGTCTGTGGAACGCGAAAGTGTTAATGAGTTTAATCACCAAGTAACCAGTAGAATACAAGCACGTTTACCAGATGACCAACAAATGACCCAGTTGGTCTTCTGGTCAGCTGGGCTGTTGGATGTGGCTACTTGCAGCCTGGCGTATGAATCACAGCCTGGTTGATCAGGTATTCTTTGGAGGTGTTTGTCGTTTGGGTAAATAAAACAAACCTATTGGAGGTATACAAAACTAAATTCTCCTATACCTATAGGAGAAGAATTATTTAATTTACTTGTAATGCCAGTTACTTCTTAATTTAAGTAATTAACTGAGGAGCTGCAGTTTCATCCAATACTATCATAAAATTTTTAGTTTGATTGCACTGCATAATATTACAGATCACTTTCAAATGTTATTGAACATATTTGTACTCATTTCAAGGCAGGGATATGTATAGGTACCTCCTCTTTGTCCAAAAATTATATAGTTAAATTCAAATTCAAATTTATTCAGGAAAAGTACATACATAGATGATTTACAAACATAATGTTGGATTTATAGATAGAGCTAGTACATACAATATCTAAAGTCACTAATATGCATAGCGTTTCGGGCAAGATTGACGAGCACACGTATGCAAATCTAAGTGAAGAGTGAACAGATTAAGAATGAATCTTTTTACATATTTAGAAGCAAATCAATATGTTTACAGTGTGAAAAAGTGCACAGTAATAAAATATGGGAAATGACCATACAAAACTCTCAGTAATTCTTATTTTTTTTAATAAAGAGTAGATTTTTCAGATTTTAGAAATTCATATTGTTTCATAAAACTAGTTACAATTTTGTGATAATTCCAGTAAAACCAAAATAAACTAACAACCAGCCTGCATTATTATTTAGTGGACAGGTTAAACTGAGGAGACAGGTATACCGGTAGCTGTATGCTGTATATACCACTTTCGCTTGAGTGGCTGGGGACTAATAATTATATTGCTTTAGTTATGTGATTGCCATTAATCTTTGAATATTTAATACTGCTACTGATATTACAGACACAGTCCAGCTAGCAGCAACTACCATCCAAGTGTATCACCTCATGGAGTGGGTTCTCCCAGTCCGTCGGGTGTACCTCACGGTCACCAGCCAACCTCCCATGGCCCTCCTCCTCCTCCTCCTCCAACTCATGCACCCCCTCCTCACTCTATGGCTTCCACTCATGGATCATCAAGCCATGCACCTCCTGGACAAGGCCCTCCTCATGGACCTGTAAGTCATGGGTCACCACATGGACCACCCCCACATGGGCCACCACCGCCAATGGTGTCTGTAGCCCACAGCTCGACTCATAGTGTGGCTATTAGTAGACCATCTGATCACCGTGGAGAACTGGTGAGACTACACACGGGACCACCGCCACCGCCTCCGCCTCAACATCCAGGCCCTAACATTGGCCCTGGAGGGTATTCGGTATATCAGATGGTCTCTCCACCAGTACCTGGGCCACATCACTCTCCTGTGCCACCCATGAATCAGCCCCACCCACCACCACCACCACATGCTCAAGTAAGAGAGAACCAATAGCAGGGCCCCTTAATTATTAGTTCTTTGGGAGAATGTCATGAGAATGTCATGTATTTATAAATTCTCAGTGGTTTGTTTATAAGCTTCAAAATTTTAGCTATTGCATTATTATACTTATTTTAAACTTATTTACTTTTAAACTTTTACTTATTTATTAAAGCTTATTTTAAGCTTTATTTTGCATTTGCAATTTATATATATATATATATATATATATATATATATATATATATATATATATATATATATATATATATATATATATATATATAATTTATTTATTTATTTTACTTTCAATGTTATTCCAAAATATTACATTCAATGTTGTCTTCTGCCTGCAAATTATAATTAGGTGTGGTAAGTAAATTGTAAGCAGAACTCTTTGAGTTGAAAGTTTATAACTCTTGACAATATTTTGGGTTGGAAATATATTGATTTTGAATGAATAGCTTGCATTTCCTTTTTATTGGGTCTTTGAGTTAGTTCATTTTATAAATTGTAGGAACTGCAAATATGCAAATATTTGGCATTATTTTAAAATTGATGATGTGTTAATTTTTCAAGCGTATTAAAATGAAGGTGGTAAATTCTAAAAAAATAAAAAAAAAGTTTAAATTCATTTAACTTGTTAGTTCTTTCCAATTAGGTGATGCGACGCGACCTGGTTGAATCCGGAAGAGGGGCACCAGGGCCATTGGAGAAGAGATGACACAGAGATTCGTGGGCTAGAACCAGAAGATAACAACAGCTTTAGAGCTTTTGTCACTCCCATGGACATACTGTACAAAGGGAGGCCATTAAATCATACCCAAGTTGTCAGTACTCAACTGGGGGAATATCACCTAGATATTCTGGCTCTGATATTACTTGACTTGTGGTCCTCCTGTGACTGGGAAAGATGTGTTAGTTATGGGTCCACCAAGTGAACCATTGTGACAGCTTCACATCTACAAAGCTAGTTCTGCTTTGTAATTCATAATCAGTGCACCATGACAGTTCAGGAACTTCAAAGGGAATCGTTCAATGACATAATGTGGTCCCTGGTGAAGATATGTGCTGTGTAAATGCACTTAAAAATTGATTGTGGGTGGGCTGCTGCTATAGTGAACCACCAAACTTACCGTATGTCTCTGTGAAGCGTTTCCCAGTGAGACTCGCTAGATTTTACATATAGAAATAAGTTTGATTTTAGTTCGTTAACCATGATCTCCAGCAAGTTTCTCAATGATGCCTCAAAACCCAAGCAGTGTGAACTTCAATCTATTTGGTAAAAATGAGGAACACAAGTTGCTTCATTTTCACAGACAAGGCTAATACCAGTCATTGACATTTTTGGAGACTGTCAAAATGCTAGATTGGCATGATTCCTTAGACATTTGACAGCTTCATTGTAGTGAAGAAAAATGGTTCTGGTAAATGGTAAAGTACAAATACCACTCGTAGTCAACTATGATGTGTGTTGTCCATTATGAGGTCCACACTTGTTGGATCTTCATAAGATGTTGCCTCTTGCTATTTAAGATGGTCGGGTAAAAAAAGAAAGTTTAGCCATGTGTGATTTGTTATATGATCATGTAATTGATTGTTTATGGACAACAGTTTGTATAGATGATGTCTCGCCACTTTTTGTCTGGAAAGCTTGTCAGTTCAGAAAATGCTACTATTGTCGGATGTGAGCTTCAGACCAAGTTGAACATTTAGAAATGATCTATGCTGACTCAAGAGGGTAAACTAACAAGAACTTTAAAATATTTCTTAGCTGTTATTTATGTAAAATTTACTCCAGCGCTGCTCTCACGGGCTGTAATGGTGGAAGTGAGACTTCAAAAGTTATGTAAACTAATTTTTTTAGCACATAAATATTTTTATGATAGCCAAGTGTGAAAGTTATATCTTAAACAAATCTGCCGTACTTATTGCTGTGATGTTGAGAGGCCTGAGTTTGTCTTGTGACTGAGCATTATATGGGAGAAATAGTTCCTTGTTTTTCACAAATTATGTGGAGGTTAACACTTTGTAGAAATGGGAAAATTGTAAATATATTTTTAGCTCTTGTTTAGCCTTGTGTTGTTTATGCATCATTTGAGTAAAAAAACAAAACAAAAAAAAAACAAGTGACCTGGCACACACACATACCTGAGTACAAGTAGCTTAGGTTGAAAGTGTTTACTTTGACATTTGTTTTAATGTGACTTGGCTTCATCCCCAGTATTCAATAAATGGCCCGGCTCTCCATTTTGTTGTTGAGACAAGGTTTGGTGAACAGTTATAAAGGAACACTTGCCAAAATCTGTGCTACTTTTTTTTTTTTTCTATGGAAAGATCACAAATAAAATTTTAACCAGCTCCATTCCATAAGTTTTGGGGAGAATGAGTTTGCACCTTTTTGGGGGGAGCAATATTCGTGTTTTTATATTTGTTGGAAATATATGTAGTGTGGTGCTTTTAAGTTATAATTGACTTCTCAGATCTATTTGCGTTATGTTTTAAAGTGGTTGTGTTTATTTTATAGAAATCAAGATAAGCTAGGACTATTGGTTGGGTGATGAATCGAGGATGTGTCTTGTATCATGCATCTTGAATATCTTTTAACTCGCTTATCCTATGTTATTCTCTTGTCTTCTACAAACAGATACTTTCTCATCCCTTGAAAGCTGGAATTAGCCTAAGGTAATTCTAATAACCCTTGGAGGGTGCAAATCATTCATATATATATATATATATATATATATATATATATATATATATATATATATATATATATATATATATATATATAATATATAGTAGCCAGAACTCACTTCTCAGCCTACTATGCAAGGCCTGATTTGCCTAATAAGCCAAGTTTTCACGAATTAATTGTTTTTCGACGACCTAACCTAACCTAACTTTTTCGGCTACCTAACCTAACCTAACCTATAAAGATAGGTTAGGTAGGGTTGGTTAGGTTCGGTCATATATCTACGTTAATTTTAACTCCAATAAAAAAAAATTGACCTCATACATAATGAAATGGGTAGCTTTATCATTTCATAAGAAAAAAATTACAGAAAATATATTAATTCAGGAAAACTTGGCTTATTAGGCAAATCAGACCTTGCATAGTAGGCTGAGATGTGCGTTCTTGCTACTAGGTACGACATACATATATATATATATATATATATATATATATATATATATATATATATATATATATATATATATATATATAATATATATATACATACATACATATATATACACACATACATACATACATACATATACACACATACATACATACATATACACACATACATACATACATACATACACATACAGCATATATATATATATATCGTACCTAGTAGCCAGAACGCAGTACTCAGCCTACTATGCAAGACCCATTTTGCCTAATAAGCTAAGTTTTCCTGAATTTATTTATTTTTCTAATTTTTTTCTTATGAAATGATAAAGCTATCCATTTCATTATGTATCCGTTCATTTTTTAAAATTTGAGTTGAAACTAATGTAAATATATGACCGAACCTAACCTAACCTAAGCTATCTTAACGTAATCTAAACTTAACACAACTAAGACATTAAATTGTGTTCTTAATATAATATAATAATAATAATAATTCAAATAAATTAATTGGAAACATTTTATTGAAAATAAAGAAAATCTCTCGGCCTATTAGGCAAATCGGACCTTGCATAGCAGGCCGAGAAGTGTGTTCTGGCTACTAGTATATATATATATATATTATATATACTGTATATATATTATGAATGATTTTGGTCAAACTGCCTGGAGGGTGCAAATATATGATTTGCAAATTTAAAATATTTAAAACAGACCTGTACATACGATGGGCTCACATTTGCTTCCTCGGGCCTCCAATACATCCCGTCCTCTTACAAATTACGTCGCTTTTCGCTCGTATGCACACTCGGGTTAAAAATCGACGTAATTAAAAATGAAAGCGGCTCACGAAAATGATGTAATTATCCATTTTCCATTTTGGTTCTGGGTCTCTGGCTTAGGCTGTTAGCAAAGGAGAAGAAACTTTTGATTAACGGTTTTTGTTACGTTTTGAAACCTTATGAGAACTTCCTACCCTACCAGAGGACTACCAAAAATTATTGGAAAATAAATTTCCATTTTGAAATGCGTAGATATTTGGCCATAACACATTCGATCGAAAAGCGATGTAATTTGTAATAGGTCAGGTTGTCCAATAACCATGCCCCATCTTGAAAAAAAAATCCCAAGTTCCCCATTTTCCTTCTAGGGCCTTAATAAAAACATGAGGACCATTGTTTGGCAACATCACCATCCAGTGTCAGTGTAGCCATAGAGGGCACATTAAGCTTTTAACACCAAATGAGTGATTACCATGTATATATTTCAGACAAAATGTGTGCTATGTCAAATTTTAAGATTTAGGCTTAAAATTGAAGCCTAAATTATATATATTTTTTCAAAGTTATACATAATAAACACCACCTTTGACAAATCAATGCAACCTGTTAACACGAAGAAGTTTAATAAATAAAGTGAGAAACAATAAAAATAAATTGACAAAGTAATTCCTGTTGGCACCTTGCTTCATTTCTACCAAAAAAAAAAAAAAAAGCAACTTCTCCGGGCCACTTCGACTAAACCACAGAAGATAGAAACTTTTTTCTTGAATTTGTTTGCCTCCTGGAGGATAGTTAACAAAGTCAAAAGAAAACAAATAATTTTTTCTGAATTTTTATCTTGTGCACCATGGCGATGTCAACATTTAACAGTTGGGCCGTTCAAGGGTTAAAAGATGCATCATCTGAATGTGATATTTCTGGACTCATAATATGCAAGTTGGAAATGTGGAATGCTTGTTAATATTCTCATAGTCAGAGAATATTGGCAGCCATTTATCAGAATTAAAGTTTATCGTAAATTAAACTTTTAGTGAATCTTTACGCTGAAAATATTCTTGCTCAAGCTAAAATTTGCAAAGAAGTATGAAGTCTAAATGCTTTGCAGTTTGATAGTTTTCAAGTGTGCATGATACAAAGAAATTCTAGTTCTTCCTCCTTTATATGCCTTATGCTCAAGTGTGTTTAATCTACATGATGAAAGCTACAGGTGAGATTAAAAACACTTTTGGGGTGTTTTCCATCCTAATGTGTTTTATACATAAATATGTAATTTGATTTCATGACAGTTAAAAGCAAGTATTTATTCATTATTATGTGTGTAAATTATTTTTAATTTTGTCCTCTTGTGTTTGTACAGTAATATTCAGAATGCCAGTGAAATTGGCCACTCTAAAGATTCAACTTGGTCGTGTAATTTCCTTTGTGAATCGAAATTGTAATCTTTGGTTTCTTCTCTGTGACTGAGGATTGAAATGACTAGCTTCCCATGTGAGAAATGGTTGTAGGTAGACTGTTAATGATCATTTGTCCTAGCTTTATTCGGTACGTGCCACTTTTCAAATTCTAAGGCAAAATTGAATGATTGTTATAATAGTATTCAGAAATATGTACAAGTTTGTATAATGGCACCAGGTACTTTGTGAAATCTCGTATCTTTGCTGTGATATGCTGTTTGCAGGTTTTATAAATGATTTTTAGAAGTAAATAATATACCTTTTTTATAATTTCCTTTGCCAAATTTCCATGAATTATCCTGGTTGTCATGCCTTTGTTTACCAAATTTCTACAATTTTGCATTGTGAATGTATGAGCAGTTAGTATGCTGAATTCCAGAGCATTATTTTCCTCTTAAATATTGTGATTGATTACTTTGCTACAATTTTTGTTGAATTAACTTTTCTCTTTTCAACTGAGGCCTTTTTGTCATTAGCATCCTTAAAATCAGATAATAGATGAGTAATTGCCAAGTTGCACTAAGAATTTGGACCAATTGTTAGCGGGAGATAACTGAGAGGAGGCATGATTATAATCAGTGGATGTGTGTGTTATTGAAGTGAACTAGTTTACAAGTTTGACTTCAGAAGGTGAACATCATGGCAGATGGGAAGCATCCAAGTTATCTTAAACAAAATGAATGAGGTTGGATTTTGCTGATTGGCAATTGAGGAAGGTGTCTGCTGTCTTATAGTTTGCAAGCCATCAGGGAGTAAAAGTACAAACTGTTGTCTTCTGAAGAGTGATTTTTGATGTGCTCATTGACTTAGATAGTATACCATTTTAGGCTTTATTATTTTCACATCAGAATAAAGGAGTCATCATTAATAATGTCTGATGGCGCATGATCCTCAATTGCAACAAACAATATCAGCATCCTGCGTGTCAGATTTTCATCTCAGATAGGGTAATGCTCACTTTATTTCCCAATTGTCATGTGTGTTGCATATGCATCTTTAAAATGTATATATATATATATATAAATAAACTATATGTACAAGATATGCACATATACATAAATATACATGCGTATATATAATGTAAAGACAAAAAGGTACAGATAATGTCACCAGGCTTAGCGTTCAAAATATATGGACTAGGATTTTTTACAGTACTTTCTTACAGGTGTGATTCTCCCTCCTCAGACATGTTTGTTTTACTTGAACTTGCACCATCTGCAGTGTGTTGTAACCCCTATATTTACCATATGTTTGTCTACTTACTCTACAATACATAATTGTCTTCCTTACCAGAACTTCCAGTGTCGACATGGTAATCGTCTCTGTTGTCATTTTCATTTCTAGGTTCTTAGTCCGTTTCCTTTTTTTTAATTTTTTACAATGTTTTATTTCTTGTACTTTTTTTTTTTTTTTTTGAGTAGGCACCCTTATTAGTTTCTTCTGGCTTAATGCACTGACACTATGAGGGGCCACAGCAGACATGCCAGGCCTCTGTGACACACTCTGCCTACTGTGAGCAAATACTATTTCACACTGACGGGCCTATTCCTCATGGTGGGGATTATATTTCAATCCACTTAAAAGATAAATCACCTCTAACCCTTAAAATGTGATTATCTTCATACATTGATCCCCTGAGGTAAGCTGCTTATCATATGTTGATTGTAGTTATCGCCATCTGAGTTTGAATACAAATGATGCTAATATGGTTATTTTGCATCTCTACGGATGTAGTTAAGTAACCTAGATCCATAAAAATATTCTATTGTTTTTAATGGCTTACTATAGATGAGGTTGTCTTGTTCCATCAGCAAGGCGATCATTGTCAAATCACAATTTGATGTTTTCTGCCGTTATCTGAATCTTTCTTGATTGCATTACCTCTTGATGGCATTGCCAGACAGAATAGCACCGAAGGAATGGGTTGCAAGACACTTCTTTAAGCTGTGCCAAAAGCCAATTTATGTGCAACGTAGGTGTACATTTTACATTGTAGGCTTATATACAGTACTCAATCATTGTTTTTTGTCAATTACAGTATGTGTAAATAACTAGTTACATCACACATTCTGTAAACTAAAGGGAAATGGCAAGCGTATAAAGCCCCTAACACGATCGTCACAATTCTGCCCTTGGCTTGGTGAAGCAGCACTATTTCGATGCCACAGACCAGATGACCCCGGCTCGGCAATCTGCTGGTGTGCATGAAACAAAACAAAAAAAAAAAAATTCATGTTCCTGTTGTACATGCAAGTGTATAATTTTAAAATGATTGTTGCAAATTATTAATTAGTTCTTTTGTGATTATTTAGTAATTATTCAGACAAAACTTTGAAAAGAGAAGCGACAACAATACCCATCACTTGGTAGTGGATCTCTTTGGTATCTGGGATGCCAGAAGCCCTCACTATCTTGCCTGGGCCTCTTCTGCCTGAAACCAGATCTCTGTTAAGTTAAGTAGCCATCAGTCCATTTGGACTGTTTCCTAGCATGTGTGTTTGCTGGTTACAGTAAGTGTCTTGCATTCCGTATACTTTGGCTTTGTTTCAATGTCACTTTTTTGGTTCCGATTGTTAAGAATCATTAATGACCAGATTTCTGTTCCCCCTCTCAGGTTTTCGATTTCCTCTTTTGGGGCATCCTTTCAAAAAAATTCTCTTTCATAGTAATGATTCTGACTTGGTTGATGAAACAAAGCCTGTTGAATGGAGGTAGTAGTTAGTACAGTGCATTCTAGCTTGAACGAGCTATATGGAGCGAGGCCAATTTATTCCCTAAGGTGATTTCACTCGACCCATCAAACCCAGGGGCCCCTTCTCACAGTACAAAAGATACTTAATGGGACAACATATACTATAATGCAATCTAAAGGTTGGTGACTTACCTTACTAGGAGAGTAGCATAGTAAAGTATCTTCATAACCCTGAAACACATTTAGGTGATTGTAAATCAGTCATAACCATCATTCAAGTCGTTTAAAAAACAAACAAAAATCACAATATGTTTTGAATTTTATCGTCTTGACCATGGCATTTGAAGAATTAGTCATCGGCAAACACTTCCGTTTCAAAGTCATAACTACTGTATATGATAATTATTGGTAGGCACAAGCATTAAGTAATGACCACGATTTACACAAACACAAGCTGTCTTAATATAGAATTCACAAAAAATAAGTAATTTATTATTACAGGTATTATTGAAACTGAACATGAAAAATGATTAAGAAATTTCTCACAAAACAGGTGAAGTGGGGCTAGTCTTGCCACCTTTCCCTCGCCCTGATTCTCGCTAGTCAGCTGACGCTACCTTGGCTCATTGTGCTGGCAGCTTACACCACACTCGTCTGGCGTTAATTTTCAGTCCAATGACAATCTAATTCCACTTTTGATTAAAATTTGTCAGCACTATGATTGCTACATACTATTAATATAAAATTCAAATTACAGTGTAGATAATACTATAATTGTCAAAACTTCATTGACTCGGTCAAGCAAGCAGCACTGGTGTTCAAAAACTTAAGCTGAATCTTGGATGGAAACATTTCAGTACATTACATGTATTTTTTTGTAATTTAGTTTCGTCGTCTTATTGTCTGACGATGATACTTATAGTTTCATCAGACAATACTGACAACAATAATTGTACAGTATTATTGTCCCTTTGGTGTCTAACAATATGACAATAATACTTGTGTTACTGTCATATTTTATATTTTTGTTGGAACTTTTTAATTTTTCAGTACTGTACAACAGTTTACACTTGGATTAGGTGATCATGGATGATGCTAACACAGCTTCATCCTTCAGCACAGCTTCGACTTTTGATCTTCGCAATAGCTCTGAGGAGCAATTCTCACTTAGTTGAACATTAGTATGTTCTACTGAACAATTTGCACTGAACACAAATATGTTTGCACCATCCAGAAATTTGTTAAAGCATTTCTAGCGGATGGAGTAAGTGTTTGGTAGCCATTATGCATTCTCTTGCGCTTGATAGAGCCACTCAAAAACTCGTTCAGTTTTGTTCTTCCAGTCCTATGCTTCAAGGAAGTTGTACACATCCCATTTCTGCAGATTGGGTTGCCATGAATACTACACCTAGTTCAGACTCAGACTGCTTGCTGTTTTCTGGAGTATTCTTTAGTAGTTTTTTTTTTTTTTGGACATGCCTTGGGAATATCTGCTGGTTTCAGAAGTTCTTTTTACCCTTGGGTGTATGATGTGTATCGTCACTGGATCTCTGTATTGGCTGAGCCTTCCTCACTGGTTTCCACCTATGAGGTGGCAGTTTATTCACAAGCTCATGCATAGGTTGATGCAGGTTCTCCTAGTGTGCTTGGTGGACAGAGTGCACATAAGTTTGCCTCTCATTTGGCCCAGCAATTTCTGCTATTAGTGAAATCACTGAAAAGAACCAGTCGTGTTGGCCTGGAAGTGCTAGTGTGAAGGAGCTGCTGTCATCTGTGGGAGTCTTCTGAGGTGGTTGGAGAGTTGGAGCCCAATCCTACTCTGTGGATCCCTTCCTTGCTTTTGAGGAACTCAGTATTGGTTTGAACTAAAATGAATCAGTAGTCCTCTGTAACATAGTGAGGGTCTGCCATTATTTGACAGTTGAGGAAGTATTTGCAACTCCGCTACAGTCTGTTCTAGATAAGGCTTTATCTCTAGCTTTGTTGTCTACATAAGCAGCTGCCAAGGCCTTGACCAAGTTTGTACCACCTTGATGGGATTTGGCGTCAGATTTCTATGCAGCTTATCATGGTTGATGATGGCAGTCAATTTCAACCGCCTTAGAATATTTTGGCCTTCATTTTTCCAAAGGACGTGATTACTCACATGTTTTTAATTTCATATGCTTTCCAACCCTTTCACCAGCAGTTTCAGATGTCAGCTTAACCCATTATGTTCAGTGGCTAGCTTATGTGCAAAACCCTCCTCATCACATTCACCATTGCAATGGGGCAGCCCGGTCGCTCAAGACTGCAAGTCTGTCAGACTTCCTCGTCCAGACAGCCCTTCCACGGTATGCTGCAATGATGAGTGGTTAGGGATATTTTGGAACCAATTAGGCCTAAGCAATGTATTTGATACGCTGGGATTTTGCTGGAAATTTGGTCGTCTTTCCTCCACTGGGTGTCTTGGGGTCCTTTCAAACCATTTTCTCCACATTGTCATATTTGATTTGTTGGGCAGAGTGCTATAGTGGTGAATCACTCCTTATCTTGAGGTTATCTTGAGATGATTTCGGGGCTTTTTTTTTTTTAGTGTCCCCGCGGCCCGGTCCTCGACCAGGCCTCCACCCCCAGGAAGCAGCCCGTGACAGCTGACTAACACCCAGGTACCTATTTTACTGCTAGGTAACAGGGGCATAGGGTGAAAGAAACTCTGCCCAATGTTTCTCGCCGGCGCCTGGGATCGAACCCAGGACCACAGGATCACAAGTCCAGCGTGCTGTCCGCTCGGCCGACCGGCTCACCTTGCATATTCTTTTGTACTTGTTTCTCAATCTCTAAAAAGAGGTTATCCTTCTGCCAAGCTTTATCCTTCACCTTTGCTCAGCTTCCATATTCCCCGTCCAACATTCTACATGACCACCTTGTCTCAAATTCATCAGGTCATGTTGGCCACACTTGGGGCTAATTTCCCTGAATAGACAGGGTAGCTAATGACATGTTCTGATTCACCCTTTAGATTCAACTTGGCACTAAAGATAATCATTGGATTAACCAGGGTGACTGGGAAGAATTCAAGTTTGCTCAACTTGGTTACTGGTTGCTTTGTGCTCTCATATACAGGGAGTGTTAGGCAAGGATCACATGCTTTGAGTGCTGGATTGCTTTGGTTATCTTATGCCAGAAAGTCATCTAGAGCTCAGTCAATCTCTGATGACTGAGTTGGTATGGGACACCAAGGCATCCTCTCTATTTTTCCCATTGTTGATCCTTTTACATTTGTGTGCCCAAGTTCAGCTGGTGTTAAAGGAGCTTTATTTTCTACGAAAGCTGAATGTGGTTCAGTTCTTTACATATATTGCCTGTGCTGGTTGCCGATTCATTTGTTCAGGGACCAAGTAATGTAGGGGGTCTGTTATGTCGGGAGTAAATTGTTTTTTCTTTTTTGGGTGGGGCAGGGAGGTTCCTTGGCAGTCTTCCCCATTGCTTGTCTTGTTCACATATATGTCAGGTTTAGGCTGGGTCTTTGTCTCAACCATCCTTATGGTAAACAGAGATTGAGGTCATTGTGAATGTGGCTCATTCATATCATGGACTGAGAGTTAGCAGTAGTGCAGTTGGCACACTTGTTTTGCATGTCAAACTTTTGCTTTTATTTGTGTTGAGCCATTTGTTTTCATTTGGATTTTTTCCTGGTCTTTCTTGCCGTGGGTAGCCTCACTTCTGGCTTCTCTGGGATTTAGTCTCCATTTTGTTCTACATTTGGCAAAGTGTACAGTGCATATTTCATTGACTATGTATGTATTACGTTTGGGCAGCAGCAGCAGATAAATCAGTTCACCTCAGTGTGGAACCAGAAACTTGGCTTGTAGGTAGCCCTGTTTCCCAATGTCGAGGGTTTTGCATTTGACTCATTGTATCTGAACTGAAACTAGTTTGAGGTCATTTATTTGTGTCTTCCTGTTCAAGCTCGAGACCTTTGCAGGCTGCACTATTTTGTTGGCTTCCGTGTGACCAGTTAAGCCCTGGTCCGCCCCATCCCTCCTTTTCATTGCCTTTGATCAACAGTCTTTATGAGGTTCCACCCCCTCCCAAAACATTGGTGATGAATTTTGGCTAATAGTTCGAGACTGCTAAGCTTCCTGTATGGAGATTTTTAATGGTATATTGTTTATATTTAATGGTACATGGGAATTTGGGGGCCAACAGCCTTGTTTCCTATTTGAGGTAACCTGGTGTGCTTTCTTGCATTTGTTTAATCTTTGTCAGGTTTTGTTTGTGGGAGGCAGTCATGACTGTTTTTGTAAAGTGTTGGTGGATACTTAGTACAGTACCGTCTCCACCTATTGCTTTAATTTGGCATAATCTGTGTGTGGTGCTTTCATCTTAATTTATCTGTGGGTTCATTTGGCAAGTTTAGTTAGGCTTTATTTGATCTCTAGATAAGGTGTTGTAGTTCTATCCTTGTATATGTCTCATGGCTCTGTGGTGCCAGTGCATTAAGCTAAGGGGGCTACTGAGGTGCTTCTTAGAAAGGGTATTTCATTGCACTCAATACTGATATATTTTTGTAATCCTCAAGTTGCACATAAATCCTTTTCCTGTAGTATACCTTTTTTCTCCTCAAGTTGCACATAAATCCTTTTCCTGTAGTATACCTTTTTTCTCCTCATATCATCTTTAAAGTCACCTGTCTGTGTTCCTTCTGAAAGAGCTCAAAAACGCAAACTTGTATGTTCGTAGTACTGTACTGAATAATGTTCTGCCGTACTTCACGTGGTTTCAGAACTGGCATGCTGTCACTTCTTGATCCCGTGCTTTGTACATATACATGAGAGAGAAGTGGAGCTGTTATGTATCTGCATTGTATCTCCTGTGACTTACCATCTTCCAGGCACTTCCAATTTAGCATATTTATATTTTAAAATGGATTTTACTTGCATCTTTTTTAAGGTTTTCTACTGTATATGTTGTATGGTTATTCAAATCTCTCCGAGATTTTTATGTTTCATATTGCAATATTTGGAGATGGTGTGAAAACAAGAAAAACATGCGTAATTTTTTGTCGTGTCTTGTCCCAATTGTTTCTCAATTGCTTTTTTTTTATTAGTATTTTCATTATATCTTTTCTTATGGCTGAAGCTGAGTAGCTGACTCATTCATATTTCCCATACTCTGATTATTCATTCTTCAATTTTTTCACCATCACTTGTAAGATAGGAAATCAATCTTCCTAAATTTTCTGAAGTCTAAGAGTTTTGTAGTTGTACATTTTTTAACCTTACTGTTTTTTTTAACTACTTTTGCCATCATAAATGCTGTATAGCCATTCAGGCTTAGCACTTAATTTGTATTATTATTCTTACATTGTGAATTAGTATATACTGTATTCTCATTTCTGTTAAGAGGACTTGACACCCCTAAATATTTAAAAAGTATAGAAGAATCATTCATCAGAGCACTAGGTAGTTGATCATAAACATTTCAATCCTCTAACCGCTGGATCATACTCAGTTGTATTGTTTGTATACCTAGCCATTGGACCATGAGCTTGCATAAAGGGAAAGGAGATTGGAAGCTACATCACATAGTACAGCTTACCTTGGGGTCACCAAGGTAAAAGTGGCTGAAAACCTCTTTGTGCTCTTATCTTATTAAGTAAAGTGGAGAATAGCAGGACAGTTCCATTCATTTATCAGAACACCAGGTAGGGTACGACCATAGGCATGCAGGGACGTCACGAGAGCTCGTAGTCCAGCAGCTAGAGCATCACATGTAGCAACTCTGGATGCAAATGGTTGAATTCCCACCTTGTGCTCTGATGAATAAATATGAATTTCACCTTTCTGCATTGGGAACTTTACTTAATCACATAAAGGGTTTATAAATTAATGATAGAGATTTATAAATAATATATTGATTAGTATTGTTCATAGGTATAAAAATTCCTAACTACAAGTACTTTGAAAAGTTTTAGTGCATCAGGGTCCAAACATTGACATTTTTCCAGATACATTTAATTGTTTTAGGGGTGGAAAACAGTCTCTTAATCTTATGTTAATGGCTATATTCTTTCTGCCCTTTAAAATTCTGTTTATATTTATGTATTGTGTGATTTCAATTCTTAAACAATATTATCTCTTATCTTGCATTATTTCTTACTGCAGTGATTATACAGAAATTCTTCAGTCTCATGCCACAATATTAAATTTTTTATATAATTATTTAGATAAATTAGCTTTCATATGATTGTGTTTTTTATGAGTATAGGCCCCTAAAAATGGACGATTAAAATTTTAAGCCTTCTCTTTCCAGCTATGCAAGAGTAATGAGACAACTAAAGCTGTGAATAATGATGATATTGATATTCACAAATAAAGGTCATTTCAATTGTCTATTTCAGAAATGTTTATTTTTTTTATTGAACTTATTATTTTAATTATGCAGTGTCATGAGATTTCTCAATTATCAGCTTTATTGTGTTTGTATCACAAGTAAACAAATTTCATAATTGGATTTTTTCATTTTGAATGAAGCTGTGTGATGACTTAGGGAGATGATGCTGGCTAATGTAATAATGATAATTTAGTATAAGTGGTGTGTTCCAAGATTTTTTTATGTGACTTCTCAGGAATTTGGAGCCATAGTCAGGGATTTTTCTCTACACCTATACATGGGGAAGGAAGGGTGGGGGGGTGGGAGCTGTTTGACCGAAGATAATACCATTCGTAGTTGACGTCCCTTTGGTTCAACTAGCTTGGGGGGGGGGGGGCGGGAGGTGTTTGGAGATTATATACTGTATTAGCTTTGACTTAAGTGCTTTTATTGTATTTAAAGTGAAGCTGATATTTGTAGTTTCAAGGAAACTTTCAAAGACTCATAGATTGAGGCCATGAATTGCTGATTAGTCACATTATTTATGATATGGGTCTGGGTTGCAAATTTCTATACTAATTTATTATATTTGATGGTGAAGTCATTTAAGTATTATATTTGATGGTGAAGTCATCAGAAATTATTTTTATATTTCCCCTTACATGTACTAATTTTGAATTGATTAGATGATGTTTTGTGTCATGTCCAAAAAAAATTCATAACTTTTCCTGTAAATTTAGTAACCTACCTCAGTGACCCCATGTGACTTTCAATAAACCTGAAAAGGGAGATTGATCTTTCATTCGTAGTGACCAGTGTCCAGAAACCAAGTACATTTATGTATGTATTTGTTACTGTTTACATACATCTGTGTGTTTTAGGCTGTTATCTTGAGGTTATCTTGAGATGATTTCGGTGCTTTAGTGTCCCCGCGGCCCGGTCCTCGACCAGGCCTCCACCCCCAGGAAGCAGCCCGTGACAGCTGACTAACACCCAGTGTTCGGGTGCATCTTTGAAATACTGTGGTTAAGATACTTTAACATTTGGGTAAGAAAGTAGCTAACAGCTTCACTTTGGCATAGCCAAAAGTTTTAACTTGTAAAACTGTCCATAAAATTCAGTATTTTAGTGTATTTAAATGGTATGGTGATGATCAGCAAAATGTCTAGAAAATAATTATACAGATAAAATACAAATTTTGGATTATACAAATACACTGCCACACAACAATAATCAATATGCTTTTGTAACAACGATGATGATGATAAGGGGATCCAGTGATCTTCTTATCTATTTGTACCCAATTGAAGACGAGCTATGCAAGAAAACATTCCACATGTACTCGGCGAAAAAGAAACTAACCCCCCCCCCCACACTCTCTTACTGTTCAATCTGCTTTGTTTTGGTCTACAGCCGTTCCTATATAGTGATGGGGGGGGGGGGACTCATTTCCAGGATGATTGAAAAATGTCCTTTCTGAAAATTCCCTTGACCCACGGTGATTGGGAATTTTCAGAAAGGTAATGTCCAGAAAAAAATGGTAATGTTTCCCACGAATGAATCTCGGTTTAGCACAATCTTTGATGCATCTGGAAAATTACAATCTTGTGGAATCTGAATAGGCCAGATTAATGAGGCAGGAACCTTCCAGAGATCTGTGATTAGCGGAGTTTGCGAGCATAACAAAATAAAAGAATTTGTATTTTTTTAATTAGTTTTTCTGTTACTGTATTAATATGTTCATTAATAATTGTTATATAACTTATGTAAATACAAGCATTGGTATGAAAATTTAAAAAATTCTAAATATCTCGTTGACCAAACCACACTAGCAACTGAAGAGACGAAACGTTTTGGTCTGTCCTGCTGGACCGCTACCAAGTCCATGGTAGTCCATGGTAGTTCTCTCTGAGAGAGAACTCTATCAACATCAGAGGTCCGAGACTGTTCAACACGCTTCCACTACACATAAGGGGCATAACTGGCCGACCCCTCACAGTGTTCAAGAGAGAACTGGATAAGCACCTCCAAAGGATACCTGATCAACCAGGCTGTGACTCATACGTCAGGCTGCGAGCAGCCGCGTCCAACAGCCTGGTTGATCAGTCCGGCAACCAGGAGGCCTGGTCGACGACCGGGCCGCGGGGACGCTAAGCCCCGGAAGCACCTCAAGGTAACCTCAAGGTATGGTAACGAGACGCATTGTTGTTGTTGTTTCAGATTCAGCTACACGGAATAAAAAGTTCCAAGTAGCGCAGGCTGTGGTGAGCCCGTAAGTGGAGGCTCTTTGGAGTCATTATTTGTATTAATAGCTTATACTGGAGATCTGGGGATGGATGGGGTCTTCATGGTGGATTTCAGCCTCGGAGGGCTGGCTGTAATAGTTATGTTAGTGTTATTGGTGGGTTAGTGTGGACCTCTAGGTCTTCCGGTTTTTTCTTTGGCTGAGCCGGGCTGTCGTTGGAGTTTGGTGAGGTGGTCTTGTATCTAGTAGGTGTCGTATTTGTGCTGCGGCAGTGGAGCGCCTACTAAGATTTCCTCGTCTGAGGAGTCCGCAACATCCGTAGTTAGTGATTTTCTCTTTCGTCTCGCAGCCTGAGGTAGGCTCAGGTATCGTGGATTAGTGATAGAGGCTATTTCAGGAGCGTTGGTGGTGCTGTTAGTCTTTATAGACAGCACGTATGCCTACGATCCTGATGGTACCCAAGTACCGAAGTGGTTCCGTGCAGAAATAAAACGTCGCCTTGCACATTAAGCTGCAACCTGGCGGCCAAGTCTCCTGCGGGCCATAAGCTGCGAGTGACCATGACGATCCCATCCATCCACAGATCTCCAGTATCAGCTATTAATACAAATAATGACTCCAAAGAGCCTCCACTTACGGGCTCACCACAGTAATGGCTCCTCCAAAGAGCCTCCACCTACGGGCTCCGTGCTACCTCTTGGGTGGCTTAACCTTTAGCAATTAATCAGTCAGCCAGAGGCCCAGAGACACTTCAAGATGTCACACGACCAAAGACCACATTCACCCCTAACATCTACCACCTAAGGGCTACTCATGCCCGTGCCATCTCTTGTAGTGGCTTAATCTTCATTAGTCAGTCAAATTCCAAGAGTGGTTTGGTACAGACGCTTGAGAGATACCACATATCTTCAACATTCTCCAACAACAATATAACACTCAACGTGTGAAGTTTACAAGATGCTTCAGCCTCATCACAGAGCAGATTTCCAGACTCCGGCCGCTACTCTCTGACTCCGCTGAGTGCTACTCTCACCCCGCATCAGAGTTCTCCACCCCCGGTCTCACTCGGCTCTCTGCCTCCTCCAGGTTTCGTCTCGTCTACTACAACACTTCACTACATTGCCAACAAGCCGACTGCTGTAACCAAGACTATACTAAATAAATATTAAAAACACTAAACTCTGTGTCTAACTAACCAAATACGTACACGTAAACGTACGTTACAATGTGAACTTTTTCGAGTGCAACTGTTCATACTTTGTACTACACCCATATATGTATTATAATTTTTGGGTGATAGGTTCACGTTTTCTTCTTCATGGGTGTTTCCTTAATAAGCGAGAGGGCCTTTATGCATCATTTTCGGGCAGGACCTACCTAATAAATTCCCTGTAATCTACCTCACTCCTCTATTGTCAACCCATATCTGTTATTTTCTTTTTTAATCAACACTGTTTGTCAACCTATTGTATTTGTGCTGCTTTTTCAGTCATGTTCCCCTTTTTTTTTTTTTTTTTTTTATCTTTATTTGTATTTGTTCTCAACACCTTTTATTCTTTATGCTCAATTAGTATTAAGTTCTAGATATTAATGTTTTTCTTGCCCGAAACGCATTGCGTAATAGTGGCTTTAGGCATTGTATGTACTAGCTCTATCTATATATCAATCCATTAATGTAACATCACTTGTATGTATATACCTTACCTGAATAAACATCTGAATCTGAATCTGAATCTGAGTTGAGGGTGGCTTCTGTACTCCTCACCTGCCTACTGTGATGATACCAGCTGACATAGAATTCTTATCTTGGTCATCGGACTACATGCCAGAGGGGTTACCTGTGTATATGAAGCAGGTGTTTGGGCTGGGGCGTGGAGGGGATCTCTTCATTGATGTAGGCGACTCCATTTAGCAGCTGTTCAGATCAGTGCATTTCCTTGTTGAAAAACGTGAGTGCCATTAGAGGCGAGGCATCCTGTCTACACCGGCTCACGCTCGGCCCCCTCCCTGCCCTAGTATGTGGTATCCCGTGGTCCTGCTATCCCACCTTATCTCCGTATTGTATGGAAAATTAACTTTCTTTCTTTTTCACTCGGGCAATTAGAAGAACTATCCCCCCCCCCCATCTAATCCAGGTGCTCACTGCTGCTGCTATGCTTGACTCATCACTCCCCTGATCACCCTTCTGATCCTCTCCATATCCTCCTGCCACATCTGTGGCAATGGCTACTACTGTATCACCCAGTGGGACGAGCTCTCCATTCTTTAGGAATTCCTCGATGTTTGTAATGATGGTGCCATTCCTTCCCTCAGCCCGTCCTCCAAACAAAGGCCCAAAAGTGATTCCAACCCAGCCCGTCCTCCAAACAAAGACCCAAAAGTGATTCCATGCCCCCGCCAAACCCCTTGTTTATGAATGAAAAACAGTTTGCACACGACTCGCAACTGTTGACGTTCGAACACTTCCGGAACAAGTGCTTCACTGACGAATTTTGTTCGAACCACAACAATGTAAATGCTTCACCCACGTATTACAATTACAAATAATCACCAACAGAACCTAAACACCTAACCTAACCTATGTCTATATTTCCACAATAAGCTAATATATTATAATATTAATTTATATTTGAGAAAATTCCCGTTTTGAATGAACAGCATGTAAAATTTACGAATGCATATGTGGGGTCGACCGCTGGATGTAATGGACTTGAGTCGAGGACGGGTTGCAGTCGCAAATGAGCAGGAGTTATAGTGGGACGACCAACAAACATGGTGCAAGGAGGAGGCGCGCGTATCGTAACTCTAACCAAAAACTACGAAAACTCTAGGAAACGAGGAAAAACCAACGACACATGGATGACGATGCTCTTAAGCTCTCGGAGGAGGATAACGAAACCGCTTTCCTATACAGTAAATACCAAACTAGGGCCAAGGTAAATACCAAACTAGGGTCTGCGGTGTACCGCCTGAGGGCGGTACACCGCAGGCACTAAGAGGTAAACACGACCGTCCCAGGCAAGGGTCCCCGCACCCCAACACACCCAAACAAGGTAGGACAAATTATGTTCTTAAAACTTTCATAATTTCTGTTGATAACAATTTGGATAGGAGTGGGTTTTTTTTACAATACGAGAACGTAAAGCATCGTTTACATTGCAGTATAGAGTTAAGAAACTTATGCGCAGAATAGATGATGAAGTGAGTGATGCAGGCACAGCTCTACTGACATTCCTTGATCTCTACATGATCGGGTTTGGATTACCACCATTGATGCCCCAGTGTGAGTAATGCGTTTCCCAACATTAACCCTCGTGCAGTCATTAGGAGAAAACCATGCAAACTGCAAATACCATAAAGAGGCCATTAGCAACGGCAATTAACCTACCTTCTGTTTCCCGGTCCCGAAAATTCCACTCCGAATCACACTCTTTGGACTTTATATAATTTTCTTTTCGCATTCTGACCTTCAGTCTGCTTCCTTTGCCACTCCACGGCAGCGGGCTGCAGTCATATTCATAAAATGCTCCACTATCCTGGATGCTGTTGTTGTTTGGAAACCCGGTGCAAAAGGCATTTCACCTGGCTCTCTTCTCTCCATCGTCATAACCAGTTCTGTATGCAAGTTTTTTTTATTTTTCATAACGTTCATAACAGCATAACGTGCTGTTATGACTGAGCTAGAAGCCTCTTCATAATTAAATTTAAATACCATTCTATTGCAAGCCTAGGCCACCCAACTGATCAATTTGTATAGTTTAATTATTGTTGCTGTTGATCATTCTTAAGTATGATTGTTAATTTTTGTTAAGGATTTTTTTGGTTGAATAGTAATTCAGTTGGTATAAGCAAGCATATGCAAATTTGTCTAGCAGAATTGTAATGTAATGATATGAACGAGAAGCTGGTCACAGTTGAATTATCAAGTTGCATTTTCATTGGCGAATTTAAATAAATTTTGCAAACAAACTAACGACATGCATTTCAGTTCTTTAAGTTGTACGATATAATTTAATTTGCATGTTATGTTTTTGCACTCAGTTAATTTGTATTGTATTTATATGAGTGTTGTGCAACCAGTAGTAGACTCAGTGAGCATGTCTTGGACATAATATTATTCATATGTATATCACATATTCTTGTGTGGGAGAGTTGTTGTTTTTTTTATTTTAGGGGCGACGACGATCATGGGATCGGATGCGCCCCGGCGTACTTTGGAAGGGTTAATCGCGAAGCCCGAAAAGGTGAAACGCCAAGCCAAATCGCGAAATGAGTGACGCCAATCACTGGAAACTAGTATGCCTCGCGGCAAAGAAACGCAGACAGGCAGAAGATTGGGGAGCCCCAGGAGTCTCTCAGGGTGACAAGCACCGGCCCCGCCCCACACAGAGAACGCTGGGTAGCAAAACCAAAAACTCGGCCCCCACCAAAACGCAAAAGTCATCCAGTGCCTCCCGGCAGAGCAAAAGCCAGCCGCCCACCATGGCTGAGAGCACACCAGGAGCCCACCAAGACTCACCAACCCCCGGCACCTCTCGGCCAAGCCGGCGCCAGACACCGTCACCCCGTCAGGAAAACCAACCAGAACACGTAAAAAAATTTATCAACAAGCCCGTGACCCAAGGTGATATGTGCGTCAGGCTTCGTACAACCGGACCGCTGAACAGGGATGCCAAACGGCAGTATCAAATCCAAAACGCGAAAACAGAACGTTATCCTACGATTTGTTCAAATTCCGTTATATAATGACGCAAGGTATATTACATTACACATTCTTGTGTAATGCAAGTAGTACTGCTGACAGAGTTTACATGTAGTCAAGTCTATGAACAGCTAATCTGTACAAAAAATGTGACTATTTCATATGCTATACTCTTACATTTTTAGCGCAACTGTCCATATGTCACGTCCTGATCAAAGATAATTGTTATACAGTATTCTTTTAAATGTTGTTTCCATCACAGTTTTTCTTTTAGGTATTTAAGTAGAAACATCGTCGGTTATTCGTAATAGAATGCCTTTAACATGACGTTCAACCTGTCCTCTTAAAAAGAACGTCGCTTTTGGCCGTTTGCCCGTATGGCCGAATTTGGACGTAATTTGAAAATGAAAAAAAAAAATGATATTAACCACGACAGGATGCCAGTTTAGGCTTATCGGTGTCCCTCTAGACCAGCTACTGACGTTTTCCAGGATGCAACCCCACAACAGTTGTCTAATTCCCGGGTACCTACTTACTGCTAGGTGAACAGCAGCATTATGTGAAAGGAAACGGTGTCCAAACGTTTGTTGGGTATCGAGCCAGGGATCTCTTAACTCTTGTTATTGATAAGGTTAATCTGTATTTAGTTAATGTACATATTTTGGGATCTATCCATCGGTTGGACATTATGCGGTCACTGAAAATGACAGAAAATAAGTGACAAAGAATGGTTTTACTCCCTGACCAGCCGGACAAATTCTCAGGCACAATAGCGGGGATTCCTTTAACAAACTGTTGGCTTCCTGTCCTCGTCGAAGCCACTAGTGAGATGATGACCTACAGGGAAATAAATATATAGAAACATATAATTATAAGTATTCTAAAAACATTAGAAGGAACAATGACTCGGAGAGCGATAGAACTTGACGAGAGGCAAAAATCACTTGCTAACAATTAAAAAGATAAGCCAATTAGAAACAGCGCTCATATGTTAATGCCATAAAATATATAACAGGTTGAGTGCGTCCAGGGCAAGCCACTCTTAACATGCGTAGTTTATATCATACAGCCACAAAGTAACAAAAGAACTTACAACCAACAAAGCAGATTTTCGTCATAAATTTCCAAAGTCATTTGCGTTGGCCAGACGCCCCTAGGTAGATAAGATCGCACAGAAAATGGTAAGATTCTTCCAGATTACTGACCAATAACGACTTGGCAACAATGTCGCGTGATTAAGCATCCCGCCTATCATTGGGGGATCTCGCGTTCTGACCCACATGTGGAAAACCTCCACCCTACAGATATTTATATATATGAGTCGGAGAAAGAAACGTCGGATAATTAATTACTAGCCTATACAGTGTACGATATTGAAAGAGTGAAATGTATAGATTTTCATGGTGCTTCTAAAGCAATGGTAAGAATGATTCTCATTTTAGCGGGAGAGTGGGAAGAGTAAGGAATCTAATACTGCTTGTTTGGAGGTGAAGTACAAAAAGTATGTTGAATGTATGAGGTATGACGACACACACTGCTCCTGTGCCAGGTAAGCTACGGGCTTACCATAGCCCGTGCTACTTGGAACTTTTTCCGAGTAGCTGAATCTATAACAACAACGAGGGAGACGACCATTCCGTCGCAGTTTACCCCACACTATGCATACCACCTCTTGTTAAGCAATCTTGTACAGTTGGTTTCTAACCATGTATTAGTTATTGCTAAGTCTTTGAAGGAATACCATAAATAATACCTGGTCTGGAAAAATAAGGTCATTGTTGTTATATATATATATATATATATATATATATATATATATATATATATATATATATATATATAATATATATATAATTTTTTTTTTTTGGGGGGGGGGGGGGGTAGCCGTCTTTCAAATAGACATGTGCTATTGAATCTCACACTGAAAGTGTGAACTCAATGATTCTAGCACGAATCGTCTTCTAGTTTTCAAATATTTTTCTTCTGCTCAGAAGGAAGTTGAAAAATAAAATTCTCCATTTCATTTTACAATTTTATTAAGGCCTGACGCCTTAATAAAAAGGCGTCGATAAGTTAACAAGGGTTAACGATACGCATCTCTTAAGATGCGTATCGTTAACCCTTGTTTATATTGTCAAGGGCAGAGTTAGAATGGTTAATGAGTTGTTGTTTTAGATTCAGCTACTGGGAACAAAAAGTTGCAAGTAGCACGGGCTATGGTAAGCCCGTAACTTACCTGGCACAGGAGCGGGGCTGAATGTCGTCCTGCACCTACCACGTCTCCTCTCTCATAGTCCTGTTCCACTACCCTCCCTCACGTTTTCCTCCACTTCACTCCTTTTCCCTTCCAATATCATCCCTCTCCTCCAGTACCCCCCTTTCCTGTATCCCTTCTCCTCCAGTTCCCCCTCTCCTCCAGTACCCCCTTCTCCCCCATTACTCCCTCTCCTCCAGTACTCCCCTTCTCCAGTACCCCCTTCTCCTCTTTTTTTTGGGAGGGGGGGGGAGTAAAGAGGAAGGAGAGGCATAGGCGAAGGGAAGTTTAGAAGTGGGAAATACAGTGAGAGGTATGAAAGCAGGCGGGCTGTCCGCCTTGCTGACGCGATGTGTGGGTGTTGGCAGCTAAGCTAAGCTGGCTCCCTCTTGTCAGGGAGCTGTGAGTGTGTGAGAGGTTCTTCACATGTGTTTCATCATATATGGGTGTCTGTAGATGAATACTGTGTAGCATTCATATATACACACTCCGATGCTTCCACACATGTTGTTCTGTTTAAGGCTCTTTATTTTATTATTATTATTTATTGAATTATTCATACATACACACACACACATATATATATACCTATATACATATGCATATACACAACTATATGCATATATATATATATATATATATATATATATATATATATATATATATATATATATATATATATATATATATATATATATATGCATATACACAACTATACACACATACATACTCAATTTTTCCAATTATTGGGGGAAGGATTTCTGGTCAGTATTTCATCTGGGAATTATATACTGTGGGGCTGGGTTTTCATCCAGAGAATCGAGGCTCTTGGGCCACCAGCTGTGGGAGCGAGGCGTCTCATCTTGGAGCAATCTTTCTAACATTGGGTCCTCTAACATTTCGATGGTGTTCCACACCCTTATGGCTTGGTGCTGCAGTCTGATGTTTAGTGGCTGTATGTTCAGGGGCTCCTGGAGCTCCTGGATTGTCTGTTCATATGGTGGACGGTGTTTTCGTATGTGATGTATTCTCCATGTTTGGGTTGGGGTAGGTCAGCTGTATATATGTTAAATAGAGTGGGGGAGAGGCAGCTTCCTTGTGGTACTCCACTTTTCAGTTCTATTACGTCACCCAAGTAGCTGATCCTCCAGTACTCCCCTTCTACTCCAGTACTCCCCTTCTCCTCCAGTACCCTCTTCCCCTCCAGTACCCCCCGTCCCCTCAGTACCCCCCATCCTCTTCAGTACACCAGTCCCCTCCAGTACCTCCTCCACCGCAGCAGCAACACGTCAATCACTCCACGTGTCCGTCCGGGACCTTTATCCAATGCCGGTTTTCTTCTATTTATTCCCCATAGCTTTTTATCCCCTTCACTATACGTCCTCTCGCCGTCTCTCTTATTGCCTTGTCTGTCTCTCCTCTCACTCTTCCCTTTTCCTCTCACCCTTTCCGTTTCCCTCTTCCCCCTTCCATCTCATTCTCTTATCTCTCTTCCTCAACCCTCTCATCTTATCCATTGCCCCTCTTCTTCATGGCTGTGTGTCCCCCCCGTATACATTTCCTTCATGATCTTCCTCCTTGAATCCTTCGACCTCCTTTCCCCTTAACTCCCTCCATCCCGCCTATCCCCCTTTCCCTATTCAGTATCCTCCCCTCCCTCCCTCATCACCTTCCCTCCCCCTCCCTCCTCATCACCTTCCCTCCCCTCCCTTCCCTCCCTCCATACCCCTTCGTGGTCTATCAAATCGCGCGCCAAACCGTGACCACACCTGGACACCACCTCGTCGCGAAGCCTTTTCCTGACTTTGGCTTAAGCTTCATTAGATGCACAATCCTTGCCTCCATTATCTGGTTTTAGCAGATTAACTTACCACGTTAAAACTGACTTTGCTTCGTTGTATATATGCAAAGTTTCTTAGGTCTTTTACCGTACGAGTATTTAGAATATATTACAAATTTATGCGGTCACAACACAGCCATTTGTCTGGGTGAAGGGAGTGGGAGGAGGCGGGAGTCCAGTACATCCCGCGGGAGCCATTTAAAAACACCATCTGATTTTGCACACCAGACAAATTGCTGACATTAAACGATTTTTGGGACGTTCTTGATAAAAGTTTATAATTGAGAGGGAAGACTTGAAAATAATTAAAGGCTCCATGCAGCTGCTTGTTCACCAAGTGTTTGTGTTAATGAAGCGAGAACTGCAATTAACACACACATCATGTAATACGAACATATTTATTTTATCAAATGAGCTGTATTTCTTTTTATAATGTTATATAGATGGTGTGTGTGTGTGTACTCGCCTATTTGTGCTTGCGGGGGTTGAGCTCTGGCTCTTTGGTCCCGCCTCTCAACTGTCAATCAACTGGTGTACAGATTCCTGTGTGTGTCCGAAGGTTTTTATCAAGAATCCTATATATAATAATGTATAATAATAACATTCAAGTTTATAATATAATAGTCACTAATAACCCACGCTACAGCCCCGACCTCTGTCAGCCCCGGGCACTGAAAGCCCCGGCCACTGTCAGCCCCGGCCACTGTCAGCCCCGGGCACTGAAAGCCCCGGCCACTGTCAGCCCCGGCCACTGTCAGCCCCGTCCTCTGTCAGCCCCGTCCTCTGTCAGCCCCGTCCTCTGTCAGCCCCGTCCTCTGTCAGCCCCGTCCTCTGTCAGCCCCGTCCTCTGTCAGCCCCGTCCTCTGTCAGCCCCGTCCTCTGTCAGCCCCGTCCTCTGTCAGCCCCGGCCTCTGTCAGCCCCGGCCTCTGTCAGCCACTGTCAGCCCCGGCCACTGTCAGCCCTGGCCTCTGTTAGCCACTGTCAGCCCCGGCCACTGTCAGCCCCGGCCTCTGTCAGTCCTGGGGTACAGAAAGTCAGTCGCCTGACAACTCCATCATCAAACTGTTGTTGCTGTGACCCATTAGTTCTCTATAGTGGTCATGATTACATCAACCTTATGACCTCTAATGGCCATCGTTTACCACAGCCTGAACGACGCCTGACGTCACTACTGACAACGCAGGCTTGTTTAACAGGGCAGTTCCGACGCCTCCGTCCAATTTCCCGCCACACTCGTTAGTGCTGTCGATATATTACCAGCCGAGGGCATTTAAATGGGCCCTTGAGGTGAGGTTCATTACTGACCACCTGCCCTGCTCTCCACAATTACCGGGCGGGGGTCGAATGGGGAGAGATGGGGGAGGGAAGAGAGAAGGGGGTGACACAAGGGGGGGGGGGGTACAAAAAGTGGGGCTATGGACAGGAGGGGAGAGGGGGAAGGGAGGGGGAGGAAAGAGTAGGAAGAGTTTTTTTATTATTTTCTACCACAGACGTGGCCACACATTTACAATGCTATACATTTTCTTCTGTCCTCCATGGACAGGGTTAGAGATGTGTTAAACATATAGTTCAAGGGTTTATTGAACAATCAACTACAGAAGGTGATTCGGTGCTTTTAAAATGCTGAGCTAACCTACATACGTAAATACATAGGTGCACAGATTTACGTATGCCCTACATAAAGTGTTCGATATGTCTTTTACATAGTGTCATTAATGTGCATTTACAAAGGTGAAATGTAATTCTGATCAGCTTCTACATATACTTTAAACACATACATATACATACACATATACGTATAATATATATATTACATATATACACACACATGCATACACATACATTTGTCACTTTTACTCTGACAGGGTGAGATAGCTGATAAACTAATGTGCAATTAATCACTTAATCACTGAAGGCGATTAAGATGCTTTTACAAGCTCAGGTTATATAGGTACATTACATACATACATTGTATAATTAATACATGGTCAATCTAGGGAGAAAGGAAATGGGGAAAATAAGGTTTAGTGCATGTTTAGACCGGGTATGTTGGCCGGACATATCCGGTCATACAGTGGCCGGGTATGTTTAGTGCACGTGTCAGGCCTTTAATGACGTATTTGATAGCAAGCAAGAAAGGAGGTGGACTCAGGGATCACGCTGTTGGACACCTAACTATTTCCTGCTATTTCAAGCTCCCCCCAAAAAACGAAACACAAGAGTCACCCCTGTAACACACTTGTATTAACGAATAAAGAGAACGGAAATGATTACGTTCAGTTTTTTTTTTTGAGGTATATACAAGAGTTGTTACATTCTTGTACAGCCACTAGTACGCGTAGCGTTTCGGGCAAGTCCTTAATCCTATGGTCCCTGGAATACGATCCCCTGCCGCGAAGAATAGTTTTTTCATCCAAGTACACATTTTACTGTTGCGTTAAACAGAGGCTACAGTTAAGGAATTGCGCCCAGTAAATCCTCCCCGGCCAGGATACGAACCCATGACATAGCGCTCGCGGAACGCCTGGCGAGTGTCTTACCACTACACCACGGAGACTGCAGTTATATGAAAGTGGTTGTACAGTTAGATTTGAATTACTAAGAATTTAAACTCGGTTTCTTAATAATTTGTTTCTTAATAATAGGTTTTGTTAGAGATGATTAATTACTCATCTTAATGATCACTTAATTTGTTTTGCATAACATTTTTTTTTATTCATTTCAATTTATTACAAGTTGTTATATTGTTAACGATTTTTTTTAAGCATGAACCTACAAAATACATTAAGAAGATCCATCATGAATTAACTTTCCGATCACAAGATCGGAAAGTTAGAAATTTGCAGCTTCGTTAATTTCTCGTTAATGTACTCAACCACTTGGGGTGGACGGAAGAGTGACGGTCTCAATTCATGCAGGTCAGCGTTCAATCTCCAACCGTCCAAGTGATTGGGCACCATTCCTTCCCCCTTGTCCCATCCCAAATCCTTATCCTGACCCCTTCGAAGTGCTATATATAGTCGTAATGGCTTGGCGCTTTCCCCCCTGATAGTTCCCTCCCTTCCCTCATGTTAATGTCCTCTAGAATTATTAATTGAGAGATGCATCAAGGCCGCTATAATAATTATCGTAATTTATTTTCGTATGCTTTAGTCATTAATTATTTCCTTAGACCTCTGTTATTGATTATTTAACATTTTATGCTCGAATTTAGCAAATTAACGTCAGTATTTTTTCTTATGTTATATTCATCAAAATTTCATCAGATGTGTTTTCGGACATGATGATCATGGCGGTGATACACACTGTAATTTTGTAGTTAATTTCCTTAATGATGTCTGTATTCGGGATGATTTTGTAATTAGCGAAATTTTCGGAGGTAAATTTGGTTACAGATAATTTTATGCTAGAGCGATTTTCCTTGTGATATCTCCCTACCTCACGACTACCTTACCTTGAGGTTACCTTGAGATGTTTTCGGGGCTTAGCGTCCCCGCGCGGCCCGGTCGTCGACCAGGCCTCCTGGTTGCTGGTCAACCAGGCTGTTGGACGCGGCTGCTCGCAGCCTAATGTATGAGTCACAGCCTGGTTGATCAGGTATCCTTTGGAGGTGTTTGTCAAGTTATCTCTTAAACACTGTGAGGGGTGGGCCAGTTATGCCCCTTATGTGTAGTGGAAGCGTGTTGAACAGTCTCGGGCCTGTGATGTTGATAGGTACTCTGAGAGAGAACTCTATTGCATCTCTGCTCTCCAAATGTGGGTATTCTGCACATCCTGCCATGCCTCCTGGTCTCATGGGGTGTTATTTCTGTGTGCAGGTTTAGGACCAGTCCCCTCTAATATTTTCCACGTATAAATTATTATGTATCTTTCCCGCCTGAGCTCAAGAGAATACTGATTTAGGCATTTCAGTCGGTCCCAATAGTTGAGTTGTTTTACTATGAGAGAAGACACACACACACACACACACACACACACACACACACACACACACACACACACACACACACAGTGAGGGAGGGGCCGCAGCCCGCGGTTACCCAGTCTTCACGGTTATCACACGAGATCGATTGTTCGAACAACACAGCTATTGTGGAGGTCCTTGCCGGAGGGGCGTGTGTGTGTGTGTGTGTGTGTGTGTGTGTGTGTGTGTGTGTGTGTGTGTGTGTGTGTGTGCGCGCGCGCGTGTGTGTGTACTCACCTAGTTGTATCTGCAGGATCGAGCACTGACTCTTGGATCCCGCCTTTCGAGCCATCGGTTGTTTACAGCAATGACTCCGGTCCCATTTCCCTATCATACCTGGTTTTAAAATTATGAATAGTATTTGCTTCCACAACCTGTTCCTGAAGTGCATTCCATTTTTCCACTACTCTCACGCTAAAAGAAAACTTCCTAACATCTCTGTGACTCATCTGAGTTTCCAGCTTCCACCCATGTCCCCTCGTTCTGTTACTATTCCGTGTGAACATTTCGTCTATGTCCACTCTGTCAATCTCCCTGAGTATTTTATACGTTCCTATCATATCCTTCCTCTCCCTTCTTCTTTCTAGTGTCGTAAGGCACAGTTCCTTCAGGCGCTTTTCATATCCCATCCCTCGTAACGCTGGGACGAGTCTCGTTGCAAACTTCTGAACCTTTTCCAGTTTCCTTATGTGTTTCTTCAGGTGGGGTCTCCATGATGAGGCGGCATACTCTAATACTGGCCCTCACGTAGGCAGTGTAAAGTGCCCTAAATACCTCCTTACTTAGGTTTCTGAATGATGTTCTAACTTTTGCCAGTGTAGAGTACGCTGCTGTCGTTATCCTATTTATATGTGCCTCAGGAGATAGATTAGGTGTTACGTCCACACCCAGGTCTTTTTCTCACGTCGTCACAGGTAGGCAGTTCCCCTTCATTGTCCCTTTGGTCTCCTATCACCTAGTCATATTTCCATAACTTTACATTTGCTCGTGTTGAACTCCAGTAGCCATTTCTCTGACCATCTCTGCAACCTGTCCAGGTCCTCTTGGAGGACCCTACAATCCTCATCTGTCACAACTCTTCTCATTAATTTTGCATCATCCGCAAACATTGACATGTAGGATTCCACTCCTGTAAACATATCATTTACGTAAATTAGTAAGAGGATTGGTCCCAGCACCGATCCTCGAGGTACTCCACTTGTTACTGTTCGCCAGTCCGACTTCTCGCCCCTTACCATTACTCTCTGGCTCCTTCCTGTTATATAGTTCCGTACCCATGCTAGGGCCTTTCCGCTTACTCCTGCCTGCCTCTCAAGTTTGTATAGCAGTCTCATGTGCGGTACTGTATCAAAGGCCTTTTGGCAGTCTAGAAATATGCAGTCTGCCCAACCTTCTCTGTCCTGCCTTATCCTTGTTATTTTATCATAAAATTCCAAAAGGTTTGTTAGACATGATTTCCCTGCCCTAATACCGAATCTTGTGATCCTCCCCGAATGACTTCCCCATTGTCTCATCGTATTGCGTTACCTCTTAGGAAGTCTTCCGCCCAATTTAGTACCTTGCCATATTCTCCAGCCTGGCCTTTGAACCTGTTCAAGAGCCTCTTGTGTCGGACAACACAACAGGATTTCTAACACGTAACAAAAGACAGTCTGCTTATCCTTCTCTACTTTCGCTGATGCCAGTCAATTTATCACAGAATTCTTAATAAGGTTATCAGGCACGGCTTCACTTCTCTGAACCCGTGTTGGTGCTTTGCTGGCAAGTTAATTGTCTCTTTGTTATTCTTTCTGAGCTGTGAAAGATTGCGGCATTGAGAGAATTGTGAGGTTTTGTGTGTGTGTGCCGGAGGTGAGGGGGGTGGGGGATGTACTCACCTAGTGGGACTTGTAGGACTTGTGGGACTTGTGGGACGTGCAGAGAGCCTTCGGGTGGGCGCGGCAGCGTTTAGCAGCTGATACAACACTATCTTGTTGACATTGAGGAAGAGAGGGAAGCAGGAGGGGAAGGGGAGGGAGGAAAAGAGGGGGAAAGGGAGAAGGGAAAGAAATGAAAGAAAGGAAATGAAATGGGAAGTAGTGGAAGGGAATTGGTGATTGTGAGCAAGATCTCAGCAGTGTGTGGTTCCCTGCTGCATTGTGAGCAAGACCTCACTACTCCTGCGTCCAGGATGTTGAACGAAACATAGAGGTAGTGTTCTGTCTTGAGCTGAGTACAGGGTAGATTGTTCTGTCTTGAGCTGAGTACAGGGTAGATTGTTCTGTCTTGAGCTGAGTACAGGGTAGATTGTTCTGTCTTGAGCTGAGTACAGGGTAGATTGTTCTGTCTTGAGCTGAGTACAGGGTAGATTGTTCTGTCTTGAGCTGAGTACAGGGTAGATTGTTCTGTCTTGAGCTGAGTACAGGGTAGATTGTTCTGTCTTGAGCTGAGTACAGGGTAGATTGTTCTGTCTTGAGCTGAGTACAGGGTAGATTGTTCTGTCTTGAGCTGAGTACAGGGTAGATTGTTCTGTCTTGAGCTGAGTACAGGGTAGATTGTTCTGTCTTGAGCTGAGTACAGGGTAGATTGTTCTGTCTTGAGCTGAGTACAGGGTAGATTGTTCTGTCTTGAGCTGAGTACAGGGTAGATTGTTCTGTCTTGAGCTGAGTACAGGGTAGATTGTTCTGTCTTGAGCTGAGTACAGGGTAGATTGTTCTGTCTTGAGCTGAGTACAGGGTAGATTGTTCTGTCTTGAGCTGAGTACAGGGTAGATTGTTCTGTCTTGAGCTGAGTACAGGGTAGATTGTTCTGTCTTGAGCTGAGTACAGGGTAGATTGTTCTGTCTTGAGCTCAGTACAGGGTAGATTGTTCTGTCTTGAGCTCAGTACAGGGTAGATTGTTCTGTCTTGAGCTCAGTACAGGGTAGATTGTTCCGTCTTGAGCTCAGTACAGGGTAGATTGTTCCGTCTTGAGCTCAGTACAGGGTAGATTGTTCCGTCTTGAGCTCAGTACAGGGTAGATTGTTCCGTCTTGAGCTCAGTACAGGGTAGATTGTTCCGTCTTGAGCTCAGTACAGGGTAGATTGTTCCGTCTTGAGCTCAGTATAGGGTAGATTGTTCTGTCTTGAGCTCACTATATATGGTTTTATTCTGTCGTGAGCTCAATACAGACAGGTTGTGTTCCGCCGTAAGCTCAGCACGGGGATAATTTTCCATAACACATTAACACTGGCGTCTGTGTCGAATCCAGCGCGCGCGAGCCAAGCGTCACTGGGTGGGTGGGGCTGGCGCACTACGAGTGTGTCTGAAAATATGGTTGTAATTGGTGGTTGAGTGTTGGGTGGAGTGGTGGAAGGGGGACGGGGCGGCGCCGCAGCTGGTCGGCCTCGACGCCACAAACACTGGAAGACCCTCTCCTAGGTCCTCGTTTGCTCGCTCGATCGGCCCCCATAAATGATCCATGATCCATCAAACGTTGCTCCCGGTGGAGATCCGATAAGTCATCGTTTTCGTCTATTTAGTTAGAGTTCTCTGCATGATATTAGGATAAAAAAAATGGCAATATATGTATATATATTATATGTATATTGCGTTTGTTTCTCGCTTCCGAGGAGATGATAGGTAAGGATCCATCTGCCTAACAGGGCGCGCGTAGCGGGACAATGATGCCGCCCTCTGATTGGCTATTAGCACATCCTCTTTCCCCTCTCCCCGGAGGTCTCTGTTTACCTCCCCGAGGACCATTTTGGCGTGTTTAAAGACCACTTACCTTTTCCACGTTGGGCGCGGGTACGCTGCTTACAGTAAATTCCTGCCACGAGCGGCGGTCCTCCGAGCTGACAGTAATTGTAGAGGAGTTGAATTGCCGAAACGCGTGTTGGCTGTCATGATAATATAGAGGATAGGGGAGGTGATGGGGAGGGGGTGATGGGGAGGGGTGATGGGGAGGGGTAATGAGGAGGGGTAATGAGGAGGTGGGTGATGTCTTCCAGCCGGCGTATAAATAACTAAGAGGCGGACAGTGGAGCAATTGCGTAATTCTTAATTACCTTGTTGCAATATTGCGTTCGGTAGCCGCTGCATGATTCGGGCGCGGCAGTATAGCGGGGGCGAGCGGGAGGCTGCTCCTCCACAAGGGCTCTAGAGTGTGACCTCTCACCAACATCTCCTCCATGCACAAGTGAGGTGGCTATCGAGAGGAGGAAGCTCTTGCCTGCCTTTCCCAACTGAGGGAAGCAGTTTCTGTGAGAGCGAGTTTCCTCGTACAATGTACGTCTGAATTTTGGCCGTTTACTCGTATGGCCGAAAATGGACGTAATTTGAAAATGAAAAGAAATTGAAAATAAATTTTTGATTTTTTTTTTCCAAAACAGAAAGTTAAGGGTCCTCTGGTACGTTAGGAGGGCAGAATCTTCTCCTAAAGTTTTAAAACTTCATGAAAAACGTTAATTGAAAGTGTATTCTCCTAACCTAACCAAGTAAGCCGGAGGACTCAAACAGAAAACGGGACAGTACATCACTTTCGTGAGCCGATTTCATTTCAAATTGCGTCCATTTTTGGCTATAGCGCGCATACGAGCGAAAAGCGACGTTATTTTTAAGAGGACGGGTTGCCTTTGTTGATTGAGGAATGGATGGCTAAGCTCGCGTGTATAACGGGCATATTTAGCCTTCTTGACGAACTTAATATTTCAACCGATTGCTTCGGTCCAGGACGGACCGAAACGTCGTCGTCCCTTCACCTTCTAGTGTGTGGTCTGGTCAACATACTTCAGCCACGTTATTGTGACTCATCGCCTGCTTAATATTTCAAGTGTCTTGTACAAATATTTTTACACTGAAAAATACAATGGATGCCGTTACCCTGACAAGCACGTTATCATTTGATTATAAATTATTTAATGCTAGTAATGAGGAATTGGAATCTAAAGTAATTTGGATACCTGGAGAGGATTCGGGAGTTCTTCTATTCCCCGAGCCCGGGCTGAGACCAGGCTCGACAAGATGCCCAAATAATTTTTATTTTATTTTATTTATTTATTTATATACAAGAAGGTACATTGGGTTTGTGAGAATACATAGCATAGTATTTACAATCTTGTAAAGCCACTAGTACGCGCAGCTTTTCGGGCAGACTCTCAATAACTCTTATAATCTTTCCAATAGTACTTCCATAGAGCTGATGAACAGTAACAACATTTCCCGCCCTCCCTGTAGCTGAATTAAGTGACCCATCGGTGTATCTAATCTGTGTGGTGATGTTTTTACCTTGTAAATAGCGTACGTATTCCAGGGTACTTAATTCAGCAGCAAGCTGAGCATGAGGGATTGTGTGTAGTTAGTTTCTTGGGGGTATGCAGGTGTCAGGATGTCAGAAAGGTACCCTGGAAACACAAATCGTAACAGTCTCTATTTTTCGCTTATTACAACTTGTAATAAAGTTGTTACATCTTGGCTTAACGTGTTTATGACGTATCAGTACGTTGTTACAACTTGCTATATTGGTTGTTATAACTGGTTAGGTGTTAAAACTTGTTCGTACGTTGTACCAATGTCGTAGTTTGGCTGTGTGTTTGCTGGGTATTTACCAGGGTGTAAGGAAGGTGCTGTACTACGCGTTCATCCTCTCGTACATCGTGCACTAACAACATTTTAATACGAGTGGTTGTTCTTTGAATCCGTCTGGAATCACTGGATCCACTGCGTATGTGTTCTAACAGTTCAACTGATACAATGTTATTTTTATTATCACGTAGAAGCATTATAGTCCCATTACATGATTGATTTCAAATATATTTCGTCTTGAATGCCAGGTATATTTAATTCTTTCCGCATATTGAGAACTTCGGTTATTGGACAGCCAAGTATGATTCTGAGGGGGCGGCATTTTGCATTTTTCCCAGTCCGTCAATACCCTTGGCTGGTGCATGATTGCTTATTAAAGACCTTAAATATGCTAAGTACATAATTTTTTGCTATTCTGATATTAACAACGTATTGAGGGCTGTATACTGAGAGCACTTGTCCGTCTTGGACCTCGTCAAAAGCAGCACTTGTCCGTCTTAGTCCTCGTCAAAAGCAGCACTTGTCCGTCTTAGTCCTCGTCAAAAGCAGCACTTGTCCGTCTTGGACCTCGTCAAAAGCGGCACTTGTCCGTCTTGGACCTCGCCAAAAGCAGCACTTGTCCGTCTTAGACCTCGCCAAAAGCAGCACTTGTCCGTCTTGGACCTCGCCAAAAGCAGCACTTGTCCGTCTTGGACCTCGCCAAAAGCAGCACTTGTCCGTCTTAGACCTCGTCAAAAGCAGCACTTGTCCGTCTTAGACCTCGCCAAAAGCGGCACTTGTCCGTCTTGGACCTCGTCAAAAGCGGCACTTGTCCGTCTTGGTGCTTTACATTCAAGCCAAGAAGCTTGAATGAAGCTTTTATTCAATCCAAGACGCATTCTAATCCTCCTCCAGACAGAGTTTACAGAGTAAACTAAATAATAATCTACCATTGACGGGTGTTATGCTTTGGTTTACGAAGGTTGTGGAGAGGAAGTCCTGCACTGAGCTTGTGGAGGTTCCTGAGGACATCGTCTGACCTTCCACAGGACGCAACACACAACAGCTCACTCCCAGGGATATCTTCTTCACAAACGGCAACGGTTGTGAAGAAGCGGACTGGAGCGCTTTCATCCTACTAGGGAATCGAACCCGGGGCCATGCGGGTGTGAGCCGACTGGGCAACACGTCAAATCTGAGAAGAATTTCATGTTTTGTGTATTAACAAAACACAGTAATGCTCGATCATATGAACACTTCAACTCATCTGAATTTGTTGAAGACATAGCAAATATGTATTCCGGAACTCTTTAATGATAAACTCATCATCATCACCCAACCTCTTATCGTGACGAACTATCTGTCAATCAGTAACATATACCAAATTATCTTCGTAGTAAAGACGTCTTAGACATTTATTGAAAATGTTTTGCCAACTGACAGAAAGTGTGTCTGCTGCACTTTGCAAATAAGGAAGAAAACATAACAAATAATAAAATTTTTGTACCTCGTTGGACATTTTTGTGAAATTCTTAAATGGTTCATAATCTGTGATGTCAATGGTACCTTCATGTTAAGTAAAAAAAAAATCTCCGCTTGAAAATTCATCAGGTAAATGAAAAGGATGAATATATTAATGAACAAATCCACAAGGGCCGTGCCGAGGATTCGAACCTACGTTCGAGAGCATCCCAGACGCTGCCTTAATCGAGTGAGCTACAACATTTGATGCATCACGCTATTGTGATTCCTGTGTGAATATACTAAAACTTGGATGAAGCCTGCAGTAAGCTGTCTGTTTCACAGCTTCGTCAGCACCTTGACTAGCCAACTAAATAACAAAAACACAGCACAAGGAGATAACAAAAACACAGCACAAGGAGATAACAAAAACACAGCACAAGGAGATAACAAAAACACAGAACAAGGAGATAACAAAAACACAGCACAAGAAAATAACAAAAACACAACACAAGGAAACAGCAAAAAACACAGCACAATGAAATAACAAAAACACAGCACAAGGAGATAACAAAAACACAACACAAGGAGATAACAAAAACACAACACAAGGAAATAACAAAAAACACAGCACAAGAAAATAACAAAAACACAACACAAGGAAACAACAAAAACACAACACAAGGAAATAACAAAAAACACAGCACAATGAAATAACAAAAACACAGCACAAGGAAATAAAAAAAAAACATACCGTAAGATCAGGCCAGGAATTAAATGCTGTAGTGTATTCTCTTATTAAGAGATTTAAACCATCCTTTTAACTGTATTAATTCTCTACAATTTTTGTTTTATTGTAAATCGTTATTTGAACGAAATATAATTACTATTGCATCAACTATTTTATTTGGTTAAATAACAATACATCGTTGTTTACCTTTTTAATTGGTGAATATATACATAATATACAGAATACATACTTTGTACAGAACTGAGAGTTGCCTTAAAATTAATAATGAATGTATGTATGAAGGGGAGGGCTGGCAGGAGGGGGGGGGGGGTAGGGTGAAAAGGGGGGTAAGGATGATGAAGGTGAAGAGGGAGGATGAGTGGGGAGGGGGGGGGGTGATGAGGTGTAAAAAGGGGGGAGGGGGGGGGGGGAAAGGGGTCAGAGAGACAGCATACATATATTTATAATAATGAATTTATCAACAGAACACTCTAGCAAAATCATCCAAAATTGCATCCTGTTTATTCATTGCAAAATTTGATCAATGCCGCGTTAATATTCAACGGCTTCAGCTTTACACGGACTGTAACCATATTACAAAGAACTTGTATTTCAATGTATTTACATGTACAGTCGAGTATCATTCTACGACTTAACAATACACATTTGATACAGCGGAAAATATACACATGTATAGGTCTACCCTTAGAGACAATGTATATCATACGGGAGACCAGAGACATCTTCCGGTGACATCAGGAAGACAGACATCTTCCTGGGATCTGGGAGGGGTTGTATAGGACTTGGGCATCTTGGAGGGGTTGTATAGGACCTGGGCATCTTGGAGGGGTTGTATAGGACCTGGGCATCTTGGAGGGGTTGTATAGGACCTGGGCATCTTGGAGGGGTTGTATAGGACCTGGGCATCTTGGAGGGGTTGTATAGGACCTGGGCATCTTGGAGGGGTTGTATAGGACCTGGGCATCTTGGAGGGGTTGTATAGGACCTGGGCATCTTGGAGGGGTTGTATAGGACCTTGATTTTTTTGTTGGTATTTGAGGATCTTGAAATTTGTTATGTTTAGTAGAACCTTGGGATCTTTTGTGGTTGAGTAGGACCTTGGGATCTTTCAGGGTTGAGTAGGACCTTGGGATCTTTCAGGGTTGAGTAGGACCTTGAGATCTTTCAGGGTTGAGTAGGACCTTGAGATCTTTCAGGGTTGAGTAGGACCTTGAGATGCCACATAGGTACAGACTAGAGTGAGGGACACACAAGCGGACGACCCTCAGGGCTGTCTACCCCAAGGGCACACTATACATAACATATAACTACTGACTAGGGTGTGGTTTGATTTTCTCCTCAAGAATTCACAATTCTGAATGTAAATGAGGTTATTATCTAGGACGATGAGGATAAGCTTGATTAGTCGTCATTGCCGATGACACGGGTGGTGAGAGTGCTTGCTTGCACACGGGCGTGTCGGCTAGCGTGGGCGTGGGTGGACACGGGCGTGTCAGTTAGCGTGGGTGGGGGTCCAGAGGGAGGTGTTGACTCTGCCGTTGATGACCTCCTGCCGCTGGGGTGCCCACGAGAGCTCGGTGAAGGTGTGGTGCTCGCCCGCCACGCCGCCCCCGCCGCCATCTGCAGCGAGATCAAAACATTCTGTTAGTATGTTACACGCGACTGGACACCCGCACGCTGACGTGACCTATGTTGTGCTAACACACACACACACACACACACACACACACACACACACACACACACACACACACACACACACACACACACACACACACACCTGAACCTCTCGTTCCTGGAAAATAGAAGAGTGACTGGAGACATGATAACCACCTACGAAATTCTCAGGGGAATTGACAGGGTGGACAAAGACAAACTATTTAGCACGGGTGGGACACGAACAAGGGGACACAGGTGGAAACTTAGTACCCCAAATGAGCCATAGAGACACTGGAAAGAATTTTTTCCGTGTCATAGTAGTTAACAAATGTAATGCATTAGGCAGTGATGTGGTGGAGGATGACTCCATACACAGTTTTAAATGTAGATTTGATAGAGCCCAGTAGACTGTAGATATGTAGAAGACATATCCCTGCAGGTTCCTGATATTGAGCACTTGCTGCAGCTTAACGATGCATTCGAACGAAGTTCAATGCTAAGGTTCACCTACGAGATTGAGAGTAGAGGTAGACTACCTTTCCTAGATGCAATAGTCTGGGAAAGGAATGGTGGTTTTAACACCGCATTCTACACTAAGGGAACTAACATGGGAATGTGTCATGATAATAAGAGTGAGTGCCCTAATAGGTACAAGCGGAGTGTTGTCAATGTATACGTCAACCGCGCCCTCACACACACAGCTCTAGTTGGAAGCTGGTTGACGAGGAACTCGGGAGAGTGGGGCAGGTCCTGATCAATAACGGATTCTCTTATGGATATGTCGAGGAGATCAGCAAAAGGAAGGTTAGCTGCCGTGCGAATTAAGATACAACTTACAAGAGTACAGGTACAACATCAATATGTCTACGACCAACAGAGGAGGAGTACTAACATCAACAAGTCTACGGCCCGCAGGGGAGTACTAACATCAACAAGTCTACGACCAGCAGGGAAGTACTTACATCAACAAGTCTACGACCAGCAGAGGAGGAGTACTTGCATCAACAAGTCTACAGCCAGCAGGGGAGTACTAACATCAACAAGTCTACGACCAGCAGGGGAGTACTAACATCAACAAGTCTACGACCAGCAGGGGAGTACTAACATCAACAAGTCGACGACCAGCAGGGGAGTACTAACATCAACAAGTCTACAACCAGCAGGGGAGTACTAACATCAACAAGTCTACAACCAGCAGGGGAGTACTAACATCAACAAGTCGACGACCAGCAGGGGAGTACTAACATCAACAAGTCTACAACCAGCAGGGGAGTACTAACATCAACAAGTCTACGACCAGCAGGGAAGTACTAACATCAACAAGTCGACGACCAGCAGGGAAGTACTAACATCAACAAGTTTACGACCAGCAGGGGAGTACTAACATCAACAAGTCGACGACCAGCAGGGGAGTACTAACATCAACAAGTCGACGACCAGCAGGGGAGTACTAACATCAACAAGTCGACGACCAGCAGGGGAGTACTAACATCAACAAGTCTAAGACCAGCAGAGGAGTACTAACATCAACAAGTCGACGACCAGCAGGGGAGTACTAACATCAACAAGTCGACGACCAGCAGGGAAGTACTAACATCAACAAGTCGACGACCAGCAGGGGAGTACTAACATCAACAAGTCGACGACCAGCAGGGGAGTACTAACATCAACAAGTCGACGACCAGCAGGGGAGTACTAACATCAACAAGTCGACGACCAGCAGGGGAGTACCAACATCAACAAGTCGACGACCAGCAGGGGAGTACTAACATCAACAAGTCTTCGACCAGCAGAGGAGTACTTACACACATCAACATTGCTCTTGACCAGGATCTTATTATTATTATTGTTATTACTGTTGACTGGATCCTGCGGCTGGAGTTCCGGGTTCGTCTCCACCATGTCTGAGAGGAAGGTGATGTAGCCGATGGCCAATCGCAGCGTGTCCACCTGGGGCACCAGGAGGGCATTGTTAGGTTAGGTAGAGTCGGGCATTGGGTATTATGGAGGAGATAATATCGTCATAGAGAGAGAGAGAGAGAGAGAGTGGCGACGACTCACTTTGGAAAGGCGCTTCTCGTATGGCATGGTGGGTATGTGGGATCTGAGGCCCTCGAAGGCGTCGTTGATGGAGGCCATGCGGCGTCGCTCGCGCATGTTGGCCGCCTGGCGCTGCCGGACCTGCGTCAGGGGACACATGCGTCGCCGCCGACGGTTCTCGCGCGCACTCGAGGCCAGCAGGGAGTCCTCCTGGAGGGGTGGACGAGCAGGGGATGAGAACGCTGACTATCTGATGGATGTCTCCTGAGGGCTAGTCCTTCAGGAGGTAGAGAGGGGGAAGAGGATGCCTTTGGCAATGATAATTTTTGTTAACTCCCTGGGATAGATTTTTAGGGAGCTGAGGGAGGAGGAGGAGGGAGGGGGGGGGGTCAACACTTTCCCTGAGCATTTGGGCAAGGGAAGAGGGAGGGGGGTCTAAACCCCCCCCCACTGAGCTGTGGGTTATGGGGGTCGTAAGTCTTATAGTTCACAGGGGGGGGGCGTGAACTATAGGACTTGCAAGACATGAAACATCTTTTTAGGTTTGGTTTTATCAAGTTATTTGGTTATTAAGCCCAACACAATAGCTTACTCTCCAACCACCGAGTATATTTCTGTCTCGAATATATTTCATGACTGAAGTTTTAAATATAAGTAAGTTCTCACTGTATATACTCAGAAATTCGCCTTTGGGTATCCAGTTGTTTAAACATTGTTTGATTTGATTTTCAAAAGTTTGAATACTCTTTTACCTAAGTGTTGCTTTGAAAAGTATATTATACAAATAAACAAACAAGCATCAATAAACAAAGTCAAACATGGATATTTAATTTTGCTTTATTCTGCTGTAAATAGCGTAAGATTTATTTGAAGATAATTTCGTATTTAGAGGCCGTAGAAAGTGAAAATAAATATATTTCAGTGATTGCACGTTAGGAACCCGAATTTACCTGAGGGCAACCCTCTCTCTAGTGCCCTGGACGGGGACAGGAAGCCGGCCCCTGTCCCCCTCTAACCCCCCATCCTCCATGCAGAGGACTACACAAAAGAAGCATTCATCAATTTTAACGTATTCAAAATCGGTATTTTATCAAACATATATTACTTGATTGTTAGGCCTAGTTTAGGTTAAGTTAGGTGGTTAGGTTCTGTCGATAACTATTTATATTTTCAGTACGTGGGTGAAGCATTTAATGCATTTAGCAACCCGTTCTAAGGCTAGGCTCGTGAAACCGGCGGACACATTCATCCACTTTAAAGAACTGTGTAATTAAAATATGTTTTTTCTCGAGTATAAATTAATATTATTAGACATTGGAGTTCTGTGAATAGTTAGGCGTAGGCGAGGTTACGTGTTTATTTTGCGATTATTTATAGTACGTGGGGTGAAGCATTTAGTCTTGCGATTCGAACATAGATCGTTAGCGAAGCACAGTTCGAGAAAAGTACATACGTCATCAGGCGGGAGAAAAAACGTTTTTCATTCATAAACAGAGGCCTTTGTTGACGAGGAGGGGCTGCGGCCAGTCATTATCAATAAAGGACAAATATTCAATCCATGCAGCCGCTAAAACCCTTGTTAATGGAAGAAAAACGTTTTTTTCCCCCCTCACGACCCGCCAAACACACACCGAAACTACGACGTTGGTACAACGTTCGAACAAGTTTTAACACCTCCTAACCAGTTAAAACAACCAATATAGCAAGTTGTAACAACGTTCTAATACGTCATAAACACGTTAAGCCAAGATGTAACAACTTTATTACAAGTTGTAACAAGCGGAAAATAGAGACAGTTTCGGTTTGTGTTTCCAGGGGACTAACGTCTGATGACGTTCGAAAATTTCTCGGACAGTGATTCGCTGACGACCTCTGTTCGAATCGCAACTCTATAAATACTTTACCCACGTAGTGCATATGAAAATATTTGCCACCAACCTAAACACCTAACCTGATCTACGGCTAAGTATGCACAATATGCTAAAATATATAATAATATTAATTGAAATTTAAGGAAATACCTATATTGAGTGAATAACATGTTAATATTGATGAATGTGTCTTAGGCGTAGATCAGGTTAGATGTTTAGGTTGTTGGCAATTACTGGCCTAACCTCAACTTAGACTAACTATACATAGAACTTTAATTTTATATATATATATATATATATATATATATATATATATATATATATATATATATATATATATATATATATATATATATATATATATATATATATATAATGTTCAAATTTATGATGAATGCATCTCTGGGGGTCGGCCTAGTTGAAGTACAGATAATTGTCGTATCAAAATACCTAGATTAACCTATCCTAGGTTTAACTATAAACAAAATTATATATTCGAAAAAATACGGTGAGTTAACCAGGAGTAAGTGTGAGCGGTTAGGTTTGAGTGAGCCCAGCTTCAGCTTAGCTGCTGTTTTCAGTCCTGCACAGGAGAGACTCCCTCGCGAATGAAGAGCTGTTGGCCCAAAGTACAACCGAAGGAATGAGAATATAGACAATAGGCTTCAAGCTATTGCTAGGAACCCAGTTGCGTCAACAGATTGTATGTTCCTCAACGTTTTCGATCTAGCCTGGTAGCCTAACAGCCTGGTCGACGACCGGACCGCGGGGGACGCCAAGCCCCGGAAGCACCTCAAGGTAACCTCAAGGCAGCTGGAAGACCACCCGCACCCCTATAACTGTCCACAACACCAGGAACCCATAACTACCCACCTGTGGGGACTTGTGGGAGGTGGTCCAGGGCAGCCAGGAGTCGGCAGCCTCGCATGAGGACGCCGGGGAGGAGGAGGCGGAGGTGGTAGTGGCCGCCGCCACGTCCCAGTCCAGGTAGCCTGGCGAGGCCATCCACTGGCGGTTCATGGCCTCCAGGTTCACGTTCTCCAGCCCGTACATGGTTGCCTCGGGGGTGCTGGCTGGGTAGAGTACAGGTGGAAGGGGAGGGGTATGATGCTAAGGAAAGGAAAGGAGAGGGATGGGAGTTTATAAAAACCAGTTCTGAGTGGTAGTTTCAGGAATCTAATCGGCGATTGGTTCTAGATTCCAGTCTTTTTGTTTTCCATGGGCTAGCTGTTGACTTAAAGGGGTATAGAACTTCGTGCATGTATTCGGAAGCTGCAGAACTTAGGTCTTTAGCTTTACTAAGTATTTGTTGGCAATGGTTTGTAGGAATTCCTGCTACAGTCTTCCTCGCTTGGCGCCTTTTATAATTACTTGTACTAATTCCTACGAGTCAAGAGCTCGTAGGAAAACTTGAGATCTCAAGTTTTCAAGTGTTTCGAATCAAAAGTTCACTTGATTAAACTCAAGCTCAAGAAAAGATCTGTTATTTCTGTTCATTAAGACTTTGTTTTGATCGTGAGATTATACAGAGAAATTTGAAGTGCTGTTGTACTGAAGAGAGTCTTGTTGCACCGAGGAGAGTCTTGTTGCACCGAGGAGAGTCTTGTTGCACCGAGGAGAGTCCTGTTGCACAGAGGTAAGTCCTGTTGCACTGAAGAGAGCCCTGGTACACCGAGGAGAGTTCTTTTGCACTGAGGAGAGTTCTGTTGCACTGAAGAGAATTCTGTTGCACTGAGGAGAGTACTACTGCACTGGGGAGAGTCCTGATACACTGAGATTCCTGTTACACTGAGGAGAGTCCCGTTGCAATGAGGCAATTCACTCAGTACTTGACGCAAGCACGGCCACAGTTTACCCCTCTTCCGTACCTCAAGGGTCTAATTTCTAACGTTCTCCCTTAACTCTTGCGTCTAAAACCCGGTACCACTTGAGCTGCGAGGAAATCCCGACACACACGCAACAACCACAACAAAATTTATAGGAAAATTGTCTTTTGAATCAAAACACTGTATGCCGGTAACTCCCCATGATGAACACCGGTACACCGCGACGTGGACTTCAGAAGGTCAATGTGACGATGTGCTGTATTGCTGTTGGTTGGGACTTCAATACGGAACACTAAAGGCGTGTTGGGGGCAGAGTGGCGAGTCAGCTGGACGATGCTGGCAGTCACAGGTGCCTAGTGACTTACAGACTCCAGCCACACCGCTTGTCACCGCGGTAATCCGACACTATAGTACCGAGCACGTGGTTTTGGCTTTGGCTTATCAATAACAAACCTGATGTGCCAGATGCGCGATGATCCGCGAGAAAATGACATCCTTCTAGACTGCATAAATTCGGCATTAATGACCTGAGATATAATTTTACTCTTAAGTGGGGTAATGATTCAAATAGTAATGCATCTTACTGGCGATAAATAATGCATAAATGATTAACAATAGTAAAATTCGTGTTACGGCGGGAAAGCAGACTCCGCCCATTGAGTATAGAGTAGCCAATCGGAGTAAGGAACAGTTGCCGGTGGGCGGAGACTGGAAGCTCCAGGCAATACGACTCGCAAGCGTCAAAGTCCCAAGTTATGTGAATTATTAACAAGTAGCATCTATGAAATATTCCAGAAGAAAGAATATTAAAGGTCTTGAGACGACAGCTGCTCCAGGAGACACAAATGTATTTTAGATTTATAGTTGTTCCCTGAAGCACACAGAGGTACAAAAATATATATGAATTATATAAAGGAATTATATAAATATATCGAGAAATTGCATTGGTTGGTGTGTGTATATTTACTATTTGTATTTCCTATTTGTGCCCGAAGTATCGAGCAATTAGCTCCTGGGCTACGCCTTTCTAACCGGTCTATTTTTTCCTCTATTATGTCTATTATGCAAGTCCAACAGTCCGACTTTTGCCTTATTCAAACACAAAACCAAAAAGTACCTCATTTCATCTTCATAGTTTCCTACCTAGTGCTTTAAACTCGCACTGTATCTAGTGCTACCCAATCGCCCCAATATATATATATATATATATATATATATATATATATATATATATATATATATATATATATATATATATATATATATATATATATATATATATACCTAAACCATATAACTTTCCCATTGTGATCATTGCTGTCATCTTATATGTGCTATCAATATGCTTTAATGCGCCTACTAATCTTTGTCAAAATATCAATCAAGCTATCAGTGCTATCAATCAAAGCTATCAATGTGCTTTAATGTACCTACTAATCTTTATCAAATTTTTCCTACAATGTACCTGTTAACATTGTTTACATTTTGCAAGAATTTACCTTGTTAATATTATCTGTTAGATTAAGGACCTGCCCGAAACGCTGTGCGTACTAGTGGCTTTACAAGAATGTAAACACATCAATGCTATGTACTCTCACAAACCCAATGTACCTTCTTGTATATATATAAATAAATAAATAAATAATAAATATTACATATAATTCAGTCACACACACACACACACACACACACACACACACACACACACACACACACACACAAGGGCCTGGTAGCCTGGTGGATAACACGCAGGACTCGTAATTCTGTGGCGCGGGTTCGATTCCCGCACCAGGCAGAAACAAATGGGCAAAGTTTCTTTCACCCTGAATGCCCCTGTTACCTAGCAGTAAATAGGTACCAGGGAGTTAGTCAGCTGTCACGGGCTACTGGTGTGTGTGTGTGTGTGTGTGTGTGTGTGTGTGGAAAAAAAGTAGTTAGTAAACAGTTGATTGGCAGTTGAGAGGCGGGCCGAAAGAGCAAAGCTCAACCCCCGCGAACACAACTAGGTGAATACAACTAGGTGAATACAACTAGGTGAATACACACATCCCAGGAAGTAGCGAGCTAAACCTCGGGTACCTGTTTACTGCTAGGTGAACAGAAGCATCAGGTGAGAGAAACGCTGCCCATGTGTGTGTTACTACATGGGGGGATGAGGTCTATAGCTCTCAGTGCCACGACTACTGGCCTGTTCCGTCTCAATTGAACTATTCTGATGTTCAAATTCTTTGTTAAATCTGTCCTTAAAGTTGTGGAGTGAGGTGGCTTCTACACCTTCTTTTAGACCATTCCACTTGTTGACTACCCGTACAGGGTAGGTACCCGTACACTGGTACCCGTACAGGGTAGGTACCCGTACACTGGTACCCGTACAGGGTAGGTACCCGTACACTGGTACCCGTACAGGGTACCAGGACGCCCTTATATTCTTTCGGCTCATTTGAGATTCTAGCTTCCACCTGTATCCTCTTGTCCTGCTTGCTTTATATCTGAAGAGGCTATCCTTGTACACCTTATATATTCCCCCTAAGTATCTTGTATGTTGAGATCCTTCTATATTCTAAGATTATGCCTGATTGTTGATGGATTGTTTCCCCTCTGTTCCTTCTATATTCTAAGATTGTGTGATTTAGTTCTATTAGCTTATCGTCACAGCTTAAACTCTTGGCTCTGGCACCAATCTTGCTGCTGCAAACCTTTGCAGATTTTCAGTTTTGACTTTATGGTTCACAGGCTACGGACTCGTTGCTGGTGCTGCATGTTCCAGTATTGTTCTAAAGTGTTAGCGTCCCATATGCTGCCAATGTTATTCAGTTTATATGTATCTCTGATGTTAGTTTCGGAATTATATCCTCCCAAATACCTCTCTCTCTCTCTCTCTCTCTCGCTCTCGCTCTCTCACATTCCTGTAGTTGCATTTCCCTTACTGTGTAGATGCTTTTTGGTCTTCTCTCTCCCTTTCTCATATTCATTATCTTATACTTATTGGGATTAAATTCAAGCAGCCATTTCCTGCTTTTGCAGTTTAGTTCATTTATTATGCACCCTATACCCATCTTGTGGGCGGTAGTGGAAATGGTTACAGAGGCACATAATGGGCTCTGAACCCCACAATTCATTTAGCTAAGCAAGTTACATGTTACAATCTGAGCTAGTTACAAAATTCAGGGCACATCATCACATCAACAATGGGCTCGAGACCGACCACAAGTACAGTTTCTAAATTAAGCAACTGACATATGTGGAGAGCTAGTGTCACAATTGATATGTTTGTCCTGCACACCGCCCCCCATCCAGTGGGCAGCGGTGGATAGGTTAGTCACTTAGTTACTACCTACAGTTAGCAAACTGGGAATATTTGGCCAAGATTTCTGGTAGCAGATCATTTTGAATGAAATATTTACACATTGCTGGAACATTGGTTATAGAATTGTCTCTGAATTTACGTATCTTTTCGCACTCCATCACATAGCGACGGAGGGTGTGCGAATAATTTTGTTGACACAGTTTACATTTGGTCAGGTCTACATCAGCAGATAATGAGAATTCCCAGAGATACTTGTAACCGAGTCTAAGCCGAGCAGTAGTAACATCTAGAAGTCTGCTGATTTTATTGGATGAACCATAGATGTGTGGCTCCTCTTGCATGATGGTATGATGATAGATGGAATTACTGGTGTCGATTTCACTTTGCCTCAGAGCTACAAGATTTTTTTGAAGTTCTTGGTGTACTGCAATGTTATTTTTAAATTGTCTCTCAGCTTCTCTCCTAACTCATGAGGCAGTGATTATGAGCAGAATCCTAAATGTCTTGTGTGGCAGTGAATATGAGCAGCATCCTCACTGCAATAAGACCTAACGAAATACCTTATTTTCTGTAAACTTGTATGTATATCTTGTCAATAAAGTTGTTATAAAGATAAGTCATATACTAAGGAAAATAATTCTCATAGTTAAATATTTCAGCGTCCTTTTATTTTGCAATGAGCCTTATGACAGACCTCTCTACCTTTTAGATTTTATCCATGTTCCTGACGAAGTGAGATGTCTTTGTTGGTGCTGCATTCTCCAGAATTCGTCTAACGTTCGTGATGACGAACTTTGTATTCATTAAAAATTCATCTTGTTCGTTTGTACTTCAGGTGATAGGCTCGACGTAAGGAAAAATTCCCTCGGTCCTCTTCTCTTTCCAGATTCTAGACGCTGACTTCTGTTCAGGTGGAGTGAATTTCTTTGCCTGTTTTCTCCAGTTCTCAATCACATTGCCTTGCATTGGCTGGGATTGGATTTCAAGAGCCACTTGATGGACGATTCCTGTTATGTTTTCCACGTCCTTTAGCATTTTTCAGAGCACTTCCGTCATTATTCTCATATTCCCAATAAGTTACCCCAGATATATATATATATATATATATATATATATATATATATATATATATATATATATATATATATATATATATATATATATATATACACGAAACAATGGGTATAAATTGGGTATGAAAACATAAGAATGGAAGTAACTGCAGAAGGCCTATTGGCCCAACCTCCTCTTGCTGCTTCCACATTGGTTCGGGGTCTTGAAGTGGGTAGAATATAGTTGTGCATTAATTGGCTGTTGATTGCTGGTGTTGACTATTTTGATGTGTAGTGCCTCGCTGATGTTGAGCCGCCTGCTATCGCTGTATCTATCGATGATTTCTGTGTTGTTTGTTAAGATTTCTCTGGCGATGGTCTGGTTGTGAGAAGAGATTATATGTTTCTTGATGGAGCCCTGTTGTTTATACTTTGTTAATCGCCTAGAAAGAGACGTTGTTGTCTTGCTTATATATATATATATAATATATATATATATATATATATATATATATATATATATATATATATATATATATATATATATTATATATATATAAATTTAGAAGTCGTTGATACATTAAATTAAATTAAAAAAATTTATTCAGGAAAAGTACATACATAACTGATTTAGAAACATACTGTTGGATTTATAGATAGAGCTAGTACATACAATACCTAAAGCCACTAATACACACAGCGTTTCGGGCAACATTCTTTAGTATTTAGGCGATGCGCTACTCTCCGTAAAGAACCTCGTTATAACCATCATACTATTCGTCCAAATGTTGAGTTAGAGTGTAATAGTATTACCGCTTGTTGAGGCGGAATATGAGCGGACAGAACTTATAAAAGTTCAATTTCAAGTACGTTTATTGAGAGAATAAAAAAATTCTCAAAGGGATAGAGTAGCTTAGGCTATTTCTCAAGGGGGAGCAAAAATTCAGTGAGTGCAACTTCACAAATCACAATACAAGAATCCCATTTAACATTGTAGGTTAATATAAGTAAACACAGTATATAAACTCCTGGGGGCGAAGTGCTTGTAGCTCCTAAGTGTTTTGTCTACCATACCATTATCACACAACCGAACTGCCTTGTAAAGCTCCTCGAGTCACTGAGGCGCTTGTCAGTCGTGACCGCCGCCATTTTTGTCCGACACTTGGAGAGAACCAATCATAGGAGCTCACACATCTTCAACCAGGGAGAAAATTGCACGTATGATTCGTGCCCGCAATTGTGGCTTAATCCGGCTTTTTTTATTTTTTAGCTTTCCCCTCCTTCCGTTCCCCCTTCCTACCTCCCCCCCTCCCTTCTTCTGTCCCTTCTCTCACTCCTCTCTTGTCTCTCTCTCTCTCTCTCCTCTCTCTCTCTCTCTCTCTCTCTCTCTCTCTCTCTCTCTCTCTCTCTCCTCTCCTTTATCATTCTTCTCTCAGTCCCTACCTCACTAGGGACTAACGGTAGTCAAAAGCCACTTATTGTCTCTCCTTCTCCCATTGTCTGTGTATGGCTATTCTTGTATATCTGTGAAACACACACACACACACACACACACACGCACACACACACACACACACACACACACACACACACACACACACACACACACATACACACACACACACACACACACACACACACACACACACACACACACACACACATACACACACACACACACTGGGCCTCGTAGCCTGGTGGATAAGCGCGCAGGTCTCGTAATTCTGTGGCGCGGGTTCAATTCCCGCACGAGGCAGAAACAAATGGGCAAAGTTTCTTTCACCCTAAGTGCCCCTGTTACCTAGCAGTAAATAGGTACCTGGGAGTTAGTCAGCTGTCATGGGCTGCTTCCTGGGGTGTGTGTGTGGTGTGGGAAAAAAAAAAAAAAAAAGTAGTTAGTAAACAGTTGATTGACAGTTGAGAGGCGGGCCGAAAGAGCAAAGCTCAACCCCCGTAAAAACACAACTAGTAAACACACACACACACACACACACCTCGAGTTTTCAGATAGAAATAGTAATACAAATAGTAAATAGACACACACATTCTTCTCTCAGCCAGGAGTCCATACCTAGTTAAACACAAGACAAAATTACAGAAGATTCAGAGGTATGCCACCAGACTAGTCCCGGAACTGACAGGTATGAACAACGAGAAAAGGCTTAGGGAGCTGAATCTCATGGTGTTCCTAGAAAACAGAAGAGTAAGAGAAGATATGATAATCGCCTACAAAATTCTCAGGGGAATTGACAGGGTGGACAAAGACAAACTCTTCAGCACGGGTGGAACGCGAACAAGGGAACACAGGTGGAAACTGAGTGCCCAGATGAGCCACAGCGACATTAGACAGATTTTTTTCAGTGTCAGAGTAGTTAACAAATGGAATGCATTAGGCAGTGATGTGGTGGAGGCTGACTCCATACACAGTTTCAAATGTAGATATGATAGAGCCCAATAGGCTCAGGAATCTGTTGACCAGTTGATTGATAGTTGAGATGCTGGACCAAAGCGCCAAAGCTCAACCCCTGCAAGCACAACTAGGTGAGTACACACACTTAAGTATGGGGCCTCGTGGCTGAGTGGACAATGCAAGAGGGTCATAGTCTTAAGTGCCCGGGTTCGATTCTCGGCGGAGGCAGAAACAAGTGGGTAGTTTCATTCACCCTAATGCGTCTGTTCACCTAGCAGTAAATAAGTATCTGGGAGTAGGACAGTTGCTACGGAATACTTCCTGGGGATGTGTGTGTGTGTGTGTGTGTGTGTGTGTGTGTGTGTGTGTGTTAGAGAGAAATATATGCAACAGACATGAGAGGAAAAATAAATTGGTTAGAAAGGCGGGGTCCAAGAGATAATAGCTCGATTCTGCAGGAACAAATACTAAATACATAAACACACACACACAGACACACACACACACACACACACACACACACACACACACACACACACACATACACACACACACACACACACACACACACACACACACACACACACACACAGACACACACAGACACACACAGACACACACATACACATACACACACATTTAAAAGCCTTAACAATAAGATCCAGTTCCTATACGTATCCCACAGGCTCCTCCAGTTTTGTCCCTCCACATCGATGTGTGCTACAGCTGCCCCCGTCAAGCAGGTCCTCACCCCCCCCCCAACAAGTCTCACAAACCACAAGCTTCTTCCTGGAAAAAACATTCCAAGTACATCTGTCTCCTGTCCTAATAGTGCTTCCTGGAAAAAAAGTCTAGATCCATCTGTCACTTTCCTGTCCTGCCTTTTGGAGCAATAAAAAGATCCACCTACCTCTTCGAAGACATAAATCCATGTAACTTGTGGATAAATTAGAAGATCCATGTACCTGTTGGGAAAAAAAATCCATGTATCTTTTGGACCAATCTACTTCTTGGAAGTAATAAAAAAGAGCCATTTATCTCTTGGAACAATAAAAAGATCTATCCATTGGAGCAATAAAAAAAGGTCCATCTACTTGGAACAATAAAAAAAACCTTCTACTTCTTGCAACAATAAACAAAAACAATTCCCCAAGTTCTTGCACCAATAAAAAAAAACACCTATCTACATCTTGGAGCAACAAAAATGATCTATCTACCTCTTGGAACAATAAAAAACAATTATCTACCTTTTGGAACAACAAAGAAAATTTACCACTTGTAGCAATCAAAAAAATATCCAAAAACTGTTTAAAACAATACAGAATCTCAGAGAAAACTTGGTCCTTCTCAGAGTTAGCTCCTGTCTCATTTATTTCCTCCCATCTCTATACCTCTGTCTCTCTACTTCTAGCTGTCTCTCTCCGTCTACTCCCGTCCTCCCCTGTCGCCTGCTCACTCCCCTCTCCCCCGGGCAGGTGTGTATAATCTGGGGTGACCAATACAGCCGCGGCCGGGTTTTTAATATTCAATTTGCGTCCCGCCAGACCGCATTATTGGCCGCGATATCACAAGCTGGATTTAGCGAGAGGACAAAAGGAAGCGATTGTGCGACCCTGATACCTCCGCTGGCTAATCTCTGCCTTGTTTTCCACTCGTTTTTTTGGTGCATTGTTATATTCATATCTCTCTTTCTCACAACAACTTGTTCAAAGTTCATCATCATCTCCTCTGTTGCGTTATTTGCGAAAATCTCCGCTGTCTGAAGACCCTAAACGGGGGAAAAAAAAAATGCGATGAGAAATTAGCTGTCAGAAAACGGAAAATTCCCGCCAGCGGCCAGCGAGTTCTGAAGGGAGTCGCAGCAGCACCAGAGCCGAAGTGTCGTCACGGCTTTGGGCCGTGAGGATCATTTCCGCACGCCTTTCCGTGGGATTGTTGCCTGGACTGACGGGCGAGGCTTACCACTGTGCTCCCTCCGGGGCAGCTTGCGCGTCGAGCGGGGCAGCATCCAGAAGAGGTTTACAGGACAGTATCTGTGACATCTTCATCACCGGCGTCACAATACCTGGACGATACCTGGACAATACCACAGGGGAGGGATGGAGGGTGGTGGTGGATGGGGGAGCTGTTGATGCCGCGCTAATAGACATGGAACTGCGATACAGGGAAGCGATAGGTACCAAAGCAGCTGCCATTATATTACTCTCTAACAGAAACACTAGTTTTTCTGTTTATTTAATGGGTAACTATCATAAATATGATGTATATATTACCATGACAACATCTGTTTTTAACTTTTATTATCACTCTTTTCAAAATGCTTGATTGTAATCTATGAACAAGAATGACTAGCTTTAATTGCTCTCTGCGTGGCGGTCATTACTTCTTGAACAATCACCAAATGCGGTCATTAGCGAAACAATGACAACAATCTTGCGATTATCAAACCACATTAAACTAATACCATCGATACACCAGCTTGTAATTGGCAATAATTTAACAATTAAACAGCATTTAATCATCAATAGCCAGGCAATTACATAGGATTTTGCCATTCAAATGATGTGTAAATTATATAACTAGCAAATTATTAAATATATTGAATAAAGTAGTCAGTTTCTAGAGTTAGTGAATCAAAAACCAATTATTACAATTAGTGAATTAGCAACCCAATTATTAAAGTCAGTAAACCAACTAACCAATTACTAGAGTTAGGGAATCAACTAACCATTTCCTAGAGTTAGTGAATCGACTAACCAACTACTAGAGTTAGTGAATTAACAAGCCAATTACTCAGTAACTAACATTAAATTGCACCAGGCCCCACTCGTGACATTAACTAGAAGGATGGGTAATGTTGGTCAACAAGTAACGAGCAACTAGCCAACAAGGCGAAGGTAACTATTCCCCCAAGTTATCGATTAACTAGTAAACAAGGCTACCGTGGATATGGTTTTACTATCAACACCGTCTCACTATCAACACCGTCTCACTATCAACACCGTCTCACTATCAACACCGTCTCACTATCAACACCGTCTCACTATCAACACCGTCTCACTATCAACACCGTCTCACTATCAACAGCGTCTCACTATCAACACCGTCTCACTATCAACACCGTCTCACTATCAACACCGTCTCACTATCAACACCGTCTCACTATCAACACCGTCTCAGTTGTGTGTGTGTGTGTGTGTGTGTGTGTGTGTGTGTGTGTGTGTGTGTGTGTGTGTGTGTGTGTGTTTACCATTTGTTTGAGTCTGCAGAATCGAGCTATTAGCTCTTGGCTCGCCTTTCTAACCAATCTATTTATGCTTTATTATATCTACTACATATATTTCTCTCTAACACACACACACACGCGCGCACACATCCCCCGGAAGCTGCTGTCTAACTCCCAAGTACCTATTTGCTGCTAGATGAACAGGTGCATCAGGGTGAAAGAAACCTGGCACATTTTGTTTCCGCCTTCGCTGAGAATCGATCCCGGGCCATTAGGCCTACGGCCTACAAGCGCTATCCACTCAGTCGCGAGGCCCCCCAGTATGTGTGTGAGTATTCATCTATTTGTACTCACCTATTTGTGCTTGCGGGGGTTGAGCTCTGGCTCTTTGGTCCCGCCTCTCAACTGGCAATCAACTGGTGTATAGGTTCCTGAGCCTATTGGGCTCTATCATGTCTACATTTGAAACTGTGTAAGGAGTCAGCCTCCACCACATCACTGCCTAATTTGTGATTAATTCCATTTGTCAACCACTCTGACACTAAAAAAGTTCTTTCTAATATCTCTGTGGCTCATTTGGGCACTCAATTTCCACCTGTGTCCCCTAGTGCGTGTGCCCCTTGTGTTAAATAGCCTGTCCTTATCTACCCTATCAATTCCTTTGAGAATCTTGTATGTGTTGATCATGTCCCCCCTAACTCTTCTGATCGGTATGTGTGTGTGTGTGTGTGTGTGTGTGTGTGTGTGTGTGTGTGCATGCGCGAAAGGGAACGCAAGAGTCCTGCGAAAAGTTTTAGATTAGAGAGAGAGAGGAACAAAAGTTGTGATATTATGAAGGAATGATGTTGAGGAAGAAAGAGTTATGAAAGTAGTAAAACTAGCAAACAGCGGTAAACACAGACGATTAAGACCTTCATTGAAGCAACTACGTGGTGCCAGAGACAGGGATGGCAATTAAACAAGCAGCATTGGATTTCAATCTAATCATGTAGGTATGAAACTGGCAGGAAATGGAGAGGGTAAAGTCGATCATCATTTACAGGCTTCCAGAATCAATAGATAATGGTACGAGAAACATATGGGAGATTGGTGAGAAATAATCGAGATCCTCCACAACGACACATAATGCAGCTAGAAAAAAGATGGAAATTAATATAGGCTCGGGTAATATCAGAAAGACCGTGCACGACCAGTGAAGGTCAGGTTTAGAGCAGAATCCTGTAAATTGCGTACTGGCAAATTAGTTGTATATGAGGGAATGTCATTACTTCCCCTCATATACAGAAAACAAAGATATCATGATGTGTACCTTTTCAAAAGGTAGAAATTGAGTAAGCAGTGAAAATCAGAGATTTAATACAAACGGAAAAGCATAGAGTAGAAACTAACAGACCACGATCTGGACCGGCGATTCAGACAGCAGAGCAGAGTATAGACGTTATAGACAATGTTAGCTTATTTCAGGATAAGATAAGATAGGAATATATCGGATGGATTCACAAATGGGTCAGAGAAGCATGAGGAAGAACCCATTTGATCTACGAGAGCTCATCGGGTGAATATTGTACACAAAGTGATGTACAAACACACTAGGTACAAAATGCTAGAAGCTGCATTTAAGGATCTAGATCTCGACCACTATATATTCTGAAAGAATAGTACACCTGGCACTAACCGGTTCAGTAGGCGTTATCTGCGGTTACCTCGCGTCACCTATCGTTACCTGGAGTGATCTGTTATCTCGCGTCATCTATCGTTACCTCGCGTTACCTATCGTTACCTGGAGTCATCTGTCGTTACCTCGCGTCCCTTATCATTACCTAGAGTCATCTGTCGTTACCTCGCGTCACCTATCGTTACCTCGCGTTTCTTATCGTTACCTTGCGTCTCTTATCGTTACCTGGAGTCATCTGTCGTTACCCAGTGTTACCTGGCCTCACCTGTCGTCATTTGGCGTTACCTGGCGTCAGCTCTCGTTATCTTGCATCTCTTGGTGTTACTTAATGTTATTTGGCGCCACATGGTGTTATGTGGCCTCACCTAACGTTATTTAATGGACGTCACCTGGCGATATCTGGTGTTATCTGGCGTCTCTGAGCACTGTGTAGCACCACTGGTCTTATGTTGCGTCACCTGGCGTTATGTGGCGTCATGTGACGTCACCAGGCGTTATGTGACGTCACCAGGCGTTATGTGACGTCACCAGGCGTTATGTGGCATCACCAGGCGTTATGTGGCATCACCTGGCGTTATGTGGGGGTTACCTGACGTTATGTGGCGTCACCTGACGTTATGTGACGTTACCTAGCGTTATGTGACGTCACCTGGCGTTATGTGGCATCACCTGGAGTTGTCTCCTAACCCTGAGGATAAATTACACATACAATTGTGTTTAAATTATTTAAAATTAAATGAGATGCAGAAGAGAATATTGGACAAACAAAAGAAATACCCGGAACAGACACACCATGTTTTTGTTTACTATGAGCGACGCGTATCGGCAAATGATCGAAAAATTTATAATCTTTTTCAAAGATTGTTTGGGTCAGGAGAATTCTGTAATAAATAAAATTAATTAAAATATTGCATAATGGAATAGGGGGGGGAGGGGGTAATGTGCATGTTTGGAAGACTGCGCATCTCAGCTACGCATGTTTTGAAGAATGTGATTTCGGGGAGTCCTTTGTGCGCATGTCACCTGCGCATGTTCGGGAGTCCCGGATCATTATCCTACTGGCGTCGTGTTATACACTGACATTTCCAGAGCCAATAATACCGGTGGGAAAGAACCCGAACTCCGTATATTAAGAAAATAAGTATTTGAGAAGAAATATTCAACGTTTTCGCTCGATCTCTTCAGAGTAAACTCTTGTATTCTTCTTGATAGTTAGTTTTTATATATGAACTCCAGTCGAAGGCCACACAACTAACACTAAACAGGAGCAATATTAAGCGTCGCCATAGTTCCGTGATCTTCCCACCTGAGGGACGAAATGTCAAGGATTTGTGAGTTTAAATTGGCCGTAACTCATTGTGCATCTTGCATAAGGATGAGCTCACCTGGGAGCATAAAGTTCTGGTGAACAATATTTAAAAGAGGGTGCAGCTTTCAGATTACTTGGGTTTGGTAAGGTGAGGGTAGATTGGGTTAGATTAAATTAGGTTTTGAATGGTTTAATTAGGTTAAGTTAGGATATGGTTAAGTTAGGTTTGGACTAGTTAAGTTAGGTTAACTTTGGTTTAGGGTAAATATATTAAGTTAGGTTACAATTGGTTAGGCTAAGCAAGGCTTGGTGAGGTTAGGTTAAAGGTAATTAAGTTTGGTTATATTAGGCTGGATTAGGTTAGATAAGACTAAGAGGATTCACATGGGAATCGAACCAGCAACCTGGGTACTCCCAGTCACACATCTTATCCTTGGACCACGTTAAAGCTTACAACTTAGCTTAGGCCGGAGGGGAAAACATAAACACGTCTCTTCCACGTATAAACTTCAGGTATCATCATAAGGTAACTGAAAACAAAAGAGAATCAACCAAATAACACGAACCTATAATACTAAATACTACTAATCACTCTATCCCAACAGTTACATATGCACAGCTGAACACCTTAACTCATGCATGGGTTTAAGTTATATCATCGGTCCTATATAAGCGGCCTATAGTGCTGGAACCCGGGTATATAGACGTGTTTATTAAGCGGAGGGGCTGATCCTGATCCACCAAATTACTCCTATCAGCTGATGCCAAACATTTATAATATTTTAAAAGCGTCATAAATATGACGCGAAAATATGTACAATTTCTGTCTGACTCTTTGTAACAAAATTACTGGATATGAACAGATGAATTATGTTAAGTATATTTGTTAAAAGAATGATAATTAATTCCTGGTGGCGGCCACAAAGACCTTCCGGTATCAGCCGAAGAAAACCTTTTGGGATAGAGAACATAATAATATTAATGTTCTTGTTTTGTTTCTTAGCTCGAAAACACGTTTTAATTATAACTTCTAGCTTAGGCTAGGTCAGGATCATCTATGTAATAACTTCCAGCTTAAGCTGGATCAAGAATATGTAATAACTTCCTGCTTAAGCTGGAGCAAGAACATCTATAACACCTTCCAGCTTGAGGTGGAGCAAGAACATCTCTGAAACCAACAACATTCCTCACATATCGATCGCGCAAGATTTGCGTGTTTTTACAAACAAAAAATGCTATAGAATCTAGAGCGTTAACCCTCCAGTCTAGACTTCTAAAAGTCTATAGCCTCTAGAATCTCTATTGTGGGGCCCCTCTACCGTACGCTACATTTCAGAAAGTCGTCGCTATCCTCTGACACGCTCTCCGAAGCTATCGGTCACGGGAGGGGACGATTTACTGGGCCACAATTCGTCACACTTCATAATGAGATTTTTATTGAAACCGAATACAAAATTAACGATTGTGGAAGGCACGACTATAGGCGTTACATTGCAGTTATGGAACAATCAATATATATAATCTGTGTATATATGTATATATACGATGATGCATATATGTATATATATATTTTAAATATTGTTAAATGAAAGAAAAGAATTATACTAATTCAATGTATAAGATGACAGAAAACTTTGCCACATGTGAATACATATGAACATACGTGCAAATATCAGTACAGTACATGCTTAAAGTTTAAATCTTAGATGTATCACAACAGGAAGTTACAGCCCATTTCAGTTACCACAGCGGCCGGTATACTGGAGGCCAGGACCTGAGGCCGGGGAGGTCGCCCTGGAAGTGAACAAGAATGGGAGTACACGCATATTACGGCAAATGTGATTGATGTCATTGTTGCCCCGACTTCGATATCATCAACTGCAGCGTCTCTCTCTCTCTATCAAAGCTCTCAGTAACCTCTTAGCACCTCTGACACACTCACATTTCTAGCTGATGTTTGAGTTTGTCTAGTAAGCTGTGCTAGGGAGAGTATACTAGGAGGGAATAGTGGAGGCTCTGCGGTGAGTGTGGTTTTCCCGCCAAAGTGAGTAGCGACCTGCCGTGGACAATCGATGATGGTGTGACCAATGGCTGTCCGCATTCGGCTGCTGGCACCGGCCTCGGTGAACCCACTGCGCATCAGAATTGTACTTTGCCAATAACTCTGCTCTGAGGTGAATCAGAATTTTATTTTGTTTAATGTGATTGTGATATTCATTATCACCTGTTAGTGATGAGTATACTCTGAAGGCACACAACGACAGGAACTGTGGCTTGAGGAGGTCAGGTGGCAAGGGTCGGAACGCACGGGAGGGCTGGCGCGTGTTGTGGCGTTCGCACGTGCGCGCACTTGGCTGCACAAGCGCACATTTGCCTCAACAATATTTACGAAATGCTTAACATTTTTTGTGTGTGTATGTATCCTTGATTTCACCACGAGCATCACACACACACACAAAGCAAAACACTGAGAGCACCATATGCGTAAGGTCGAGGGGCCAGACAAGCTGTGTGGATCACGCACCATTGTGGGAACCATTGCAAATGCTCTAATTGTCTATTAACCTGTCATTGTGTAGGGGGGTAATTACAGTACTAATCACGGCCTAACGACGTAGTTAGTATTTCATTATTCAACAGTTATCGACTTGCCTCCCAATTGTATGTATTGCATAATACATTTTGTCTTAGTTTCGTCGTTCTAAGTTTAAGGCTACGTTCTTCAGGCTAACTTTACAAAGTGGAAACAATTTGTACCAATAGATCTGACGTATCAGTAGACCTGACGTACCACAGCCCATCCTCCTGTTTTGATAGTACTTATAGGAAGGATGAGGACCATAGTACCTATACCTATTTACAACGCAATGAGAAAGCAGAAATCGGTACTATTGAATTTGGACAAACCGGAAAACGATATTCTACTTATGTTGCAAAGACAAACCTAACCTAACCTAACCTAACCTAACCTAACCTAACCTAACCTAACCTAACCTAACCTAACCTTCCCAGGCCTAATACACGCTATATGAGGCTTAAGTACATGTCTGCTATCCTATCTTGAGATGATTTCGGGGCTTAGCGTCCCCGCGGCCTAGTCCTCGACCAGGCCTCTTTTTTTTTTTATATCCCCAGGAAACAGCCCGTAGCAGCTGTCTAACTCCCAGGTACCTATTTACTGCTAGGTGAACAAACGCATCAGGGTGAAAGAAACTCTGCTCATTTGTTTCCCCCTCCGCCAGGGATCAAACCCGGTACCTTAGAACTACGAATCCTGAGCTCTGTCCACTGAGCCGTGGACAGTGGACCCCCCCCTTCCCCCCCCACACAATTGAATCGAGGGGGGGGGGAGGCGTCAGGCCTCCCTCTAATCCTAGGCCAAGGAATATTCAAGTTTATTTTTTATCTTAATTTTTTCGGACCCGACAAAGTGAATAGTGCAAAATTCTACAATCTAATTGCTTAGTACGTCAATATTTGTACTATGGTGCAGGGTATTCTGGCAGGTCGGGGCTCGATCCCCGATGGTGTAAGTGATTGGGTACCATTCCTCGTGTCCCGTCCAGGTACTTTATAGTCACGTCGGCAGCGTGCTTTCTTCTCCTATTTACCTTACCTTAGAATGAGAGGAGCAGAATGAAGGGACGACATTCGCGCTAACCGTTTCAAGGTTTCGAACCAAGGCCTTCTCATTGGCGAGACGAGGATACTAACCACTCTCGGCTCAACACAAGGCTGGTGTTGGTAACGCATCAAAGCATAAATTTACAAAATCTGATTAAAGGAAAGAGCCTATTAAGGCTCCTTTAATTATTAAAATATTAAAATGTTTATTAAAATGTTTATTAAAATGTTTATTAAATGTTTATTAAAATGTTTATTAAAATGCTTATTAAAATATAAATGTTGATTGATAAAATTAAAATGTGTAATATATATATTTTTTTAATAGCAGCCAGCAGTTGACAGGTCGTTTGACATGACCAGACAAGCCTGGCTTGTTTCGGGATTGGGGGGGATTAAGTTATAGTACACCCCCAGTGTGTGTGTGTGTGTGTGGGTGTGTGTGTGGGTGTGTGTGTGTGTGTGTGTGGGTGTGTGTGTGCTTATGCATGTATGTGTTACAAAAAAAATGTGAACCAATGGTTTATAGCATACATTAGCATCCAACGGTGTTCAATAAACATAGACAATCCCGGCAGTGCCAGTCATGCTCGCATACATCAGAGTAATCTCCCTACATCAGCTCAGTCAACTTCGGATCCTTGGAGTACGGAATGAACCCGGTTCCAAAACGCTCTCCAAGCTCTTCGGTTTCAGGACTTGCTGCAAACTTCCAACTCACTAAGCGGCTGAAAAGCTCCAGTTCAGTGGCTGGAAGTCTTCTTCCTATTGTGTCTCTGCATAACCTAGTTAGCGTGTTTATACGCACTCACATGACGTGTGTGTAGACGCACTCACATGGCGTGTGTGTAGACGCACTCACATGGCGTGTGTGTAGACGCACTCACGTGGCGTGTGTGTAGACGCACTCACATGGCGTGTGTGTAGACGCACTCACATGGCGCGTGTGTAGACGCACTCACATGGCGTGTGTGTAGACGCACTCACATGGCGTGTGCTCTCAAGTGCACGACGAGAACCGGCGACCAAAAGGCCCGGCGGGTCGGGATACCCTACAGATAGCTCTTATCACTCCTTAAGCAGGTGAGACGCGTGCACCTGTCGAGAGGGAGACACACACACACATACACACACTCATCACCAACGCCCGGAAGATTGACTGGGCACCAATATGTACGCTTCTGTTCATCCAACAGTAATTATGGACCGATTGCTGGATCAGCGCTGTACGTTTTGCCATGAACTATGGGAAGGGAACGCCGGCTAACATGAGTCAGAAGTCGTGTTTGTGACGAAAATGATTGAAACTACAAATGAACTGGAAGGTTTGTCTAAGCGCTGTCATGTTGCAGTCCCCGTGGTGTAGTGGTAAGACACTCGCCTGGCTTTTCGCGAGCCCTTTGTCCTGGGTTCGTATCCAGGCCGGGGGAGGATTTACTGGGCGTCAATCCTTAACTGTTAGCCTCTGTTTACCCAACAGAAGCTACAGAAACGCTTTGCGTGCTAGTGGCTGTACAAGAATGTAAGAACTCTTGTATATATAAATCAATTAAAAAAAAAATCAATAAAATGTTCGACGCATCACCTGTCTTTACTCTGGACCTTTATTATCTAATTCCTTTGCTTCGGCGATCTTAAATATAAGCAAAGCTCTTTTTACTTGTCAGTGACAATGATCTAATAATCTGTTTACCAGTGGCGATAAGGTAAGCACTTAGCGAAGGACAGGTGAGTCTGGAGGAGGGAGAGCACCTGCCCGGGTCCCACCACCATCAACACAGTAGCCCAGGTACAGCGTCTTGATCAACCGCTGATGTGACCTCATGGCTAGAAAAGTGTGTGTTTGTTTTCATGATTTAATTCCTAGTGATAAAAGAGTACACGAACAATTGGCTGATACGGTGTCCACAGCGGCATATGATGGCCCAAGTGCTCTAGTGGTACTCGCGATAAGGAAGGTCCACGGTCGGCTCGTGAAGACTTCATGGGGCAGGTGCGGAGGGAACCTAAAGTTGAGGAGCCGCCGGCGTTGACAGATCTTCCGGTAATGGAAGTGGAATATAATAAAAGGTACAATCCCACACGAGGGGTAAGTTGGGCTTCTGAAACTATCAAGGTCTTCGGAGAAAGAACCGCCTTCGCTACGTGGATCTTGCTGACTGTCGGGGAGGCTAGCTTGGCTTGAGCGAGTCTCAGCACCAGCAACACGAGTGTGTGTGTGTAGACATGGTGGGCTTAGACAAGCCAAGAAGAACCTCAGGCTCTCGACCCCAGCAAGAACCTCAGGCCCTCGCCCCCAGCAAGAACCTCAGGCCCTCGCCCCCAGCAAGAACCTCAGGCCCTCGCCCCCAGCAAGAACCTCAGGCCCTCGCCCCCAGCAAGAACCTCAGGCCCTCGCCCCCAGCAAGAACCTCAGGCCCTCGCCCCCAGCAAGAACCTCAGGCCCTCGCCCCCAGCAAGAACCTCAGGCTAACGGTCTAAGCATCAACTGCAGGGTCTCGTTCTGGCACTTGCCTGACTGGATGCCTGAGAGGCAGGTGATGGGCAGTGCGCGTCACCTGTGCTGCCAATCATTGACACCTGGCCCTCGAGAGGAGTGGTTCTCGGGGCTGTGGCACCTGCCTCGTGGCACCTGCCTCGCCCTGCAGCTGAGCCCTCCTAGCGCCTCCACCTGTCGTCACTCAGCGTATCCAAGACAGATTACCAAAGAACGATCGTCGGGCCACACAAAGAACATGAAGTGCTCACGTCTGTACGAGTAGCTTGTTGCTTCTTTCCTGCTAAGAGGAAAGGAATACAAAAAAATTCTTTCTGATTGGCCTTGTCGTACCGTCGGTGATGCCATGGAGTTAGGTTTCCTGTGCAAGTGCATCTGTTCAATGTTTCAGCATAGAAATAAAACCGGTATATCATGTTTATCTTACAAGTAATCAATATCTATCTGTAGATTAGAATGTCTGTCTGTCTGAATACCAAACTTTTGGGACTACCCCTCACCCAACTTTGGATCCGGATTCCTGTGGGGTAGGTGCCCAACATGAACGGGCCAGGGTCGTCCCAACAAGAACAGTCTGCCATCGTCACATCCAATCCGGTAGAGCGAATGGTTAGAGGACGTGGAGACGGAAAGTCCTCAGCCTATTGTCAAACTTGAAATTTGATAATGCCGAGTTTGTTTGAACGCTCTCATTCCTGCGAGTAATCTGTCTTACAGGCGATAACTGGGTCTGATGGACCTTCCCCCCCTACCTCTAAAGGCCCCACCTCCCACCCTACCTCCAAAGGCTACCTTCAAACTCGAGACTGGTACAGGTACGGGCGGACTGAAACGTCATCGTTTCTCCCCATCTTCAGATGTGTAGTTCGGTCATCATATCTTCCTTCACGTTATTGGGACTCATCGTCTGTATATCTCTGTGGTTCTGTTCACCGTCGCCACCAACACTGTCTTCTGTTCACCGTCGCCGCCAACACTGTCTTCTACTAAGCCACTTTGTAGCCTAATAATTTAGCGTGTTATATATTTGATATTAAAGTATTGTGGTAGCATTCACAGCGTATCCAGGTTCATGAAATAAATTAATGCTCTTATAATAATATAAGATAATCAATGAATATATAACAGGTTAGAATATTCAGCTAATATAGCAACAAACATAAAAAAAGTCGATATTTTTGTACACAAAAGTGCCGAGTTCGGGATTTGTAGCGGTTCCATCTGTCAGTTTCAAACAGCAAATTGAAAATGTTTAAGATGCAAATCCGAGCGGGAACCCCAGCTGCAAAAGGCCAGCCTAAAACGGCTTGTTTCCTGTGTATCGTCCGACCCTCAGCCACACGATTCACAATACCCGGTTTCTACTCTTTGTCAATAACCTGTTTACAGCCTCACACCAGAGCACTCACTGAGGTTGCCACTCTTATGTTACGATATATATTTTCTCTGTTGAAATCTTGCTTAGTTTTTCTCCTACAATGCACTGGAAAAGGAAGAGTCAAATATTGGAACGAAAGATACGAAAACGAGTCTCCTTTTTCCCGCGATGGTTCGTTCAAGGGATTAAAACCCGGAGCGTTACACCAATGTTTTGAAAACGTCGAGCAAAACCCACTTTACATAGAATTAGCGAGAATTCAAATGTAATTTTAATCTTATTAGTTGAAGCGCTTTACTGGGGTCCGCTCCCCCACCACCACCATCCGGGTGTTCGTATCTGCGTTATATTTTATATATCCTCTAACACTACACACACACACACACACACACACACACACACACACACACACACACACACACATCATGACGGTTGTTATAATATTTGGTTTAATAGCATATTACAACCACCGTGACACAGACGAGGGTCGCTTGGCGCTGCGCTCTTGTCTGTGATGCAGGTGGCCCAGGCCGCTGTGTTGACATTGGTGACCCGCACCTGCCCCTTCACCCCTCACCCCTCACCCCTCATGTACTGCCTCACACCCCTCACTCCTCACAACTTAGAAGCGGATGAGAGAGAGAAGAGAAGGGCTAGTGGAATAATTATAAACATTAAACATATGAATTCAATAAGTGAAAGCGAAACGGCTAACGACCCAACACATCTTGAGTCAACACTTCTGTGTCTTGATTACACATAAGTGGGGGGATGAGGAGGTTCCGCTCTTCGGTGTATTACGATGTGGGATTGATATACCCAAGACTCAACTTCAAATTAGAGGTATTATCAGGCAACATCACCGTGACAAGGTAACTGAGGAAAGGAGGATAGAAGCACAAACCAGTGAATCTGTACGATGGTACAACATGGTTGCAGCTGGCAATCCCAATCATTATGGCCGAAGAGGAGGACGACGAGGGAGAGAATCAGTAATAGCGAGAATCCGTCTTGGATACAAATATCCATGGAGATTTGGAATGGAAACAACAGTTGATCAGCGAAGTTGCAGAATCTGTGGTGAGAGTGATGGACACCGCCTTGACCACTATCTACGTGAATGTGAACACCTGAGAGACATTAGGAATATGTGTAGAATAATAAACCCCACATTGTTTGAGTTAGGAAAACACTATTTGTCAAATATTGATACTGTTCTTAAAAGATTTCCCCATTTTGCACCCGCAAGATAACGTAAGCTTTTAAGGGTTGATAAATGTTAATCTTCTTGTTTGAGGAGCTGTTCACTAAGACAGTTAAGCAAGTCCCAGCTGTGTCTGGGTACAAGTGACAGGATGAACAACCCAGCGGGTTTTCTTCCTATTGGGGAGTGTTGTACATGCTGCTATGGCGGTATGTCCAACAAAAAGAAGGCCTGGTCGAAGACCGGACCGCGGGGACTCTAAACCCCGAAATTATCTCAAGATAGTCTCGAGATATCTCAAATGTGTCATTTTCCTACTAAAAGCGAAGCATGGCAACCCATCCTCCTGTTTAGAGAGTATTTTTTGTAACTATGTGCTCCTTAATACAAACATTGAGGTACTAAGCAATTAGATAGCAGAATTTTGCACTATTCACTTTATAGTCCAAAAAAAATGGAAGATAAAAACAAACTTCAATATTCCTAGGCCTGGTATAGCACACATATGTACTATATTAGGCCTTAGAAAGCCTATATTTGGCCTAGGAAGGTTAGGTTAGGTTAGAGTGTCTTTGCAACATAAGTAGAAAATCGCTTTCTGGTTTGTCCAAATACAATAGTACCGATTTCTAATTTCAGTTCTCTAAACGCTGAATAACCGCTTTCTTTTTACTTGAAGGAAGGTTCGGAACCTTTTATTCAAAGGTTCGTTTGCCTATTCCTAAGATTTCGCTGTTTTTTTTCTGTAGCTCCCACTTGTTGTGCAAGTGTCAGTGTTTGTGGATTCTGACTCCCAGGTCCTTTTCTGCTTCAATGTGCTGCGTGTTAGTGTTGTTGATGTGATGCTTGTGATGTGCGTTATTATGCCCCACATTAGTATTTTTTTGAGATATATACAAGAGTTGTTACATTCTTGTACAGCCACTAGTACGCGTAGCGTTTTGGGCAGGTCCCTGGAATACGATCCCCTGCCGCGAAGAATCGTTGTTACAACCAAGTACACATTTTACTGTTGCGTTAAACAGAGGCTACAGTTAAGGATTTGCGCCCAGTAAATCCTCCTCGGCCAGGATACGAACCCATGACAAAGCGCTCGCGGAACCCCAGGCGAGTGTCGGGCGTGACACGCAGAACATGCAAGCTCTTGCATTTGTTAATGTTAAAAAACATTTGCCACCGACCTTCCCGACCATTTGTAGAGTTCAAATAGATCTTTGAAAGCTTTAATATTATTTTCGATTCTTGCTCTGCCATAGATCTTTGTATCATCTGAAACTTTGAGAATGTAGTTTGTAGTATTCTCATCTATATCGCCGCTGCCATTACATGTAGATGGTTCTTAGAATTTCCTTTCGTGTTGTATGTGATTGGGGAAGTAAATTAGCGTGTTTAGCCAAGTAGACGCTAAAAGGAAACCACTTCCTTGCAAGAAAAGCACTTTCAACAGCCCCTGTGGCCTCGACGGAAACAGGAAGCTCTGAGGGCCACTCTGAGTAGCCTCGATGGAGACTGGAAGCCAGTGGCTTGTCAAACGATCACCCGACCCCCTCACACCTCCATTCTGAGGAACAGATTTTGAAGTCTTGGCATTTACGGCATCAGTCATAGGCGGTTCGAAGAGTATATAACGCTATGAACGAAAAAAACATCGCCTGTTTTTGCCAGAGCATTGTCCAACATTGTGGCGTTGAGCCCGTTGCTGTTTCTCCTCTTTTAAAGAAGGGGACCGGATCAATATCTTCCAATTTGTTAATTTAAAAATTAAGCTGATCTCTGTATGTGGCATGAATAAATTATAAATATTTAATACACTATTATTATTATTGTAAGTTATGCTCCTTCTCTTTATAGTGACTTTATTTTCTGTATATAAATCTAAATGTTTTCCTCATCATTATAGGTAATTGCTATATACACTGGTTCGTGTATATATATCCTTCGATTTTTTGTTTAAATTCCGAACAAAAAGCGTTGAACTTTGAAGTGACAATGTAGCATACAATACAATACAATACAATACAATACAATTTTATTTAGGTAAGGTACATACATACAATAAATATTTACAGGGATTGTTTAACTTATAGGTATAGCTAGTACAGACAATGCCTAAAGCCACTATTACGCAAAGCGTTTCGGGCACGATTCGGGCATGCTACAGTTAGTCAGTAATATGGCAGCTGCCGTACACACGGGGACAAGCCAGTAGTTCCTCAAGTACTTGAAGACCTGCCTCTCTCCTCTTGAAAATATCGGCCTGAAAGGTATCATAAAACACAATTTAATGGGCCAGTGGATCTATTAGAAATCAATCGTCGCGGCTCGAGTGGTTTATCACAGTTACCCCTCCCAATACAGCCGCCGTTTTCCTCTTCACGCACGTGCGGCTCGCTATAAAAAACGGAGAGCGAGTCCCCTCGTTTTTCCCCTCGCTGGTAAACAAAGCTGAGGTCGGATGATCTGGGCTCAGCATATGATCAGGGCTTGGGCGTGGAGCACTCCTTTATGGGATTATTTCCTTCACTCCCCAACCCCCTCCATCAGCTATTGTTTCAGCACGCTGTAAGATAACAGACATTACTGGGTACAAACTTCAGTAATCTTACAACGTAATGGTGACATTCGCGTGTTGGAGAACAGAAACAAACCGGCCGGTTATCTTAGTAACAAATGTTTCGGTTATCGGTAGTTTTTCAGGTCATTTTTGTTAACTAGTGAACTCTTTTTGGGTAAAGTTAGGCCACGTTTGGTTATTCACTTACCGGCCAGACTAACGCCGCTAAACCTGATTGACACGCAGATCATTCATGGATCCACGTCAATCAGGTGAGCTCAAAGGAAGCCTAAAAACTATCCCTAATAGTTGGCTGCAGTGAAAATACAATAGCATAAATAATTAGTGTCCGCTCTAGATTTTTTTTCGACCACATCAGCGAGACGAGAATTCAGTCAGTCGGGGCAGGAAAAAAATAAAAAATCCCAGTCGTTCAGACATGATTTTTTTCCCCACTTGGAACAGCAGCGAGAGCTGCCGAGTTGCAGTGCCGCGGGCTTAATGTCATTAGCATAATTACCGAAGCATTCTTAAGGTCACCTGAGAGATTTAATATTAATTCTCCAACTAAATTCACCTGGGTGGTGTCGCTAGCTCTCAGGTGAGCGGCCTCTCTGACTTATAGCTCCCGGCTGTAAGGTGGATCACCTCACGCTCATATATTGAGACTTTTAGTTGCAGTGGTGTTTGTTGCATGGCACTGTCTCGCCTGGATAATTAAGCCACCGGGGTCTGGGAGCACCGCGACAATGACTACCTGCTCCCATCACCCACCTGACGTTGTTTAATTTGTTTATTTAAATATTGTATTACGGCAGGAAAAGTGGCAGTCGCGCGCCACAGCGAGTTAATGTCGTCGCCGCTGTGTGACGTTGTGACGTAGCGGGTTGTCGCCGCTGTGTGACGTTGTGACATAGCGGGTTGTGGCCGCTGCGTGACGTTGTGACGTAGCGGGTTGTGGCCACTGCGTGACGTTGTGACGTAGCGGGTTGTCGCCGCTCCGTGACGTTGTGACGTGCTTGCTTGCACGTCATGTCACGCGCATTAACGTCGATGTTGGCGCCAAAACTGCTTTCTAACCGACCACAGTTCAAGAAGAAAGTATAAACTCACAGTGAATGCGAACCGATAAGCAAGTAATCCTCTCGGTGTGTAAATCCCCCTGAGCACACGTACGTCTCCAAAATACATATATTTGTATTTTATTAACGCAAAAGCGGACATTAAAAGAAAGACATTTCCATAGAAGAAAAACACAGCCTCAACAGTCATTGTGTGTTATTTAAAACCTTCAGGAAATGGGGGGCTCGAAATGTCACGGTAAAGACTTAACAGTGAACCCGATGAAGGTGCTGCATTTTAATGAGTCACTTCCAATACGGATCTTGTACAGTTTGGGTTCCTGAAGATAGGTTATGTTAGATTAGTCTTGTATAGGTTAGGTTAGAGTGGGTTAGGTTAGGTTGCGCTAGGTTAGACTATGGTTGGGCTAGGCTAAGTTCGGTTAGGCTTGGTTAGGGTTTTGAATTGAAATAAGTTTATTGAGGTAAAATACACACAAAGGGATGAGGTAGCTCAAGCTATTCTCACCCCGTTCCCTGGTTAGGGTAGGCTCGGCTCTTGAAGGCAGGCAGGTAGAGATGATGTGTGGAAGAGTATAGCTATTTCTTAGCATGGCAGATCAAGGCAGGATTTTTATTATATCAGCATATTCTTCGGTTTTGATAGAACTCCCGTAACTATGTGGTTGAATGTAATGGAACCCTATTAATCCACTTTCTGTACTATTTTTTTATATCATGGAGAAAATAAAGCTAAAATCCAAACTTAAATATTCCTAGGCCTAGTATATCACATATATATGTATTATATTAGGCCTTAGCCTAATGTAGTACATATATGTATAAAACCTAGGATAATTAAATTACGTTATTATTTGCAACATAAACATACAATCTTTTTCCGGTTTGTCCAAATTCAATACTGAAAAAAAAATCAAATTTCTGTTGGTCCATCACGACATATTTGTACTGTCGAACCCAGAGTTAGGCTACACATTCATGGAAGGAGGCTGGGCTGTATTCCACATCTTGAGATGATTTCGGGGCTTTAGTGTCCCCGCGGCCCGGTCCTCGACCAGGCCTCCAACCCCAGGAAGCAACCCGTGATAGCTGACTAACACCCAGGTACCTATTTTACCGCTAGGTAACAGGGGTTGAAAGAAACTCTGCCCATTGTTTCTCGCCGGCGCCCGGGATCGAACCCAGGACCACAGGATCACACGTCCAGCGTGCTGTCCGCTCGGCCGACCGGCTCCCTTTCTCCCTCCGACCGGCACATGACGGAAACTGTGACTTTTAATACATATTTTAAAATTAATTTCGTTTCCGGAGATTGAGGTGACTAGAGACTCACCAGCGACAGGTGAGGTGTCGTGAGATTGATTAGTACCAGAAGAAGGACTTCACAAAGAGCGAGAAGCGGAACACGGAACACAGCAGCAAGAGACCACTAAGAGACCATCAGCAGCAACAAGAGACCACTAAGAGACCACCAGCAGCAACAAGAGACCACTAAGAGACCATCAGCAGCAACAAGAGACCACTAAGAGACCACCAGCAGCAACAAGAGACCACTAAGAGACCATCAGCAGCAGCAAGAGACCACTAAGAGACCATCAGCAGCAACAAGAGACCACTAAGAGACCACCAGCAGCAACAAGAGACCACTAAGAGACCACCAGCAGCAACAAGAGACCACTAAGAGACCATCAGCAGCAACAAGAGACCACTAAGAGACCATCAGCAGCAACAAGAGACCACTAAGAGACCATCAGCAGCAACAAGAGACCACTAAGAGACCACCAGCAGCAGCAAGAGACCACTAAGAGACCATCAGCAGCAACAAGAGACCACTAAGAGACCACCAGCAGCAACAAGAGACCAGCAGCAGCATCAAAACACCACCAAAATAATAAATAAATAAATAAATAAATAAATACATGTTTATTTAGGTAAGGTACATACATACAAGAGATTTTACATAGATTGATGGATTTATAGATAGAGCTAGTACATACAATGCCTAAAGCCACTGTTACGCAAAGCGATTCGGGCAGACAAAATACTAACAGCACCACCAACAACAAGAGACCAACAACATACTACCACCAACAACAAGAGACCAACAACATACTACCACCAGCAACAAGAGACCACTACCAGCAACAAGAGATCAATATACCACCACCAGCAACAAGAGACCAGCAGAAGCAACGAGAGACCACCAGCAGCAACAATAGACCTGACCAGCATCAAAGGATCACCAACAGCAACAAGAGACCACCCCAGGAGGATATCAGCAGAATCAACAAGAAATCATCAAGAGACCAACTAGCCACTGAAGAATGCATCAAGCCAACTCAGGTATGTAGATTCCCTCCTTGCATTCATGAGTAGGGGGGGAGATGGAGCCTCGGAGAAAAGGTACCCATTTACTCTCCTGTTGTGTTAACGCTGTTGCTCTTATTCCTGTTGCTTTTCTTCCTGTTGCTCTTCTTTCTGTTGCGCTGTTGAGATATTCCTGAGCGGGCCCCTAAGCCTCTGGCTGGCCCACTAAGTGTTACTCGTTTCTGTCTAAATTAGACGACGGATGAGTATTTATGACTTACTGTCATCAGTAAGATTATGTCCAATGTGTCCTTTCCTACTGGCAGAAAGTTCGACGCAAGTAATCTACTTTCCTTCCACGACTCTAGTACTCATAAGAATGGAAGTAACTGCAGTTACTTCCATTCTCATTCCTTTCCCACCGTCCCATCCCAAATCCTAATCCTGACCCCCTTCCCAGTGCTATATAGTCATAATGGCTTGGCGCTTTCCCCTGAAAACTCTTATGTTTTCATACCCATTGATTCGCGTTCTGTCACCTCCACCAAAACTTTTGTGCCATATCACCTCACCCAAAACGAGTATAAGTATGATGTATGTTATGTGTAAAGTAGTCTTTGAAAATGTACGAATCTTACGAAACGCGTTCAGGCGTCAGACCAAAATAAAAATGTAAAGAATGACATATTCCTAGACCTAGTATAGCACATATACGTACTATATTACGCCTTAGATAGCGTGTATTTGGCCTAGGAGGGAGCCGGTCGGCCGAGCGGACAGCACGCTGGACTTGTGATCCTGTGGTCCTGGGTTCGATCCCAGGCACCGGCGAGAAACAATGGGCAGAGTTTCTTTCACCCTATGCCCCTGTTACCTAGCAGTAAATAGGTACCTGGGTGTTAGTCAGCTGTCACGGGCTACTTCCTGGGGGTGAAGGCCTGGTCGAGGACCGGGCCGCGGGGACACTAAAAAGCCCCGAAATCATCTCAAGATAACCTCAAGATAGGATGGTTAGGTAAGGTTTCATTAGGATCATAAATAGATAAAATTTGTCCAAATTCACTACTGGAAAAATCTACTTTCTGGTGGTCCATCAGGACATATTTGTACTCCCAACCACAGTGTTACTATAAGTACCTTCCTTTTGGCAGTATGGGCTGAAATAATCCGATTTTTAATAGGTAAGTTAATAGGTAGTTTAATAGGTAACTATGTAAAGAAAAAAACGCGTGTAAAAGTCAGTATATTGATCATATGCTGGTTGAAATGTAGGGCTGGAGAGCAGATGCTCGATCCTGCAAGTCACAACTAGGTGAGTACAGACAGACTATCAAACACAGACACTGACCTAACTGAGCCACAGCGACGTTAGAAGGAACTTCTTCAGTGTCAGAGTAGTTAGTAAATGGAATGCATTAGGCAGTGATGTGGTGGAGGCAGACTCCATACACAGTTTCAAGTGTAGATATGATAGAGCCCGAGAAGCTCAAGAACCTGTACACCCGTAGATTGACAGTTGAGAGGCGGGACCAAAGAGCCGCAGCTCAACCCCCGCAAACACAACTAGGCGACTACAAACGGACACAATTTATATTAAGATAATATATATTATAAGTAGGCGAGTACCCAGAAACAAGCGGACGCAAATTAGAACACTGCTAAGTCAGATGTTACACTGTTAAGTCAGATGTTACACTGTTAAGTCAGATGTTACACTGCTAAGTCAGATATTTCACTGTTAAGTCAGATGTTACACTGCTAAGGCAGATGTTACACTGTTAAGTAAGATGTTACACTGTTAAGTCAGATGTTACACTGTTAAGTCAGATGTTACACTGTTAAGTCAGATGTTACGCTGTTAAGTCAGATGTTACGCTGTTAAGTCAGGTGTTACATTGCTAAGTCAGATGTTACACTGTTGTCAGATGTTACGCTGTTAAGTCAGATGTTACGCTGTTAAGTCAGGTGTTACATTGCTAAGTCAGATGTTACACTGTTGTCAGATGTTACGCTGTTAAGTCAGGTGTTACATTGCTAAGTCAGATGTTACACTGTTAAGTCAGATGTTACACTGTTAAGTCAGCTGTTACACTGTTAAGTCAGATGTTACAATGTTAAGTCAGATGTTATACACTGTTAAGTTAGATGTTACACTGCTAAGTCAGGTGTTACACTGTTAAGTCAGGTGTTACACTGTTAAGTCAGATGTTACACTGTTAAGTCAGATGTTACACTGTTAAGTCAGATGTTACACTGCTAAGTCAGATGTTACACTGCTAAGTCAGATGTTACACTGCTAAGTCAGATGTTACACTGCTAAGTCAGATGTTACACTGCTAAGTCAGATGTTACACTGCTAAGTCAGATGTTACACTGCTAAGTCAGATGTTACATTGCTAAATCAGATGTTACACTGCTAAGTCAGATGTTACACACTGTTAAGTCAGATGTTACACTGTTAAGTCAGGTGTTTACATCCAATCCAACATGTGGTAGATTTTTTTTTTTTTTTTTTTTTTTTTTTTTTTTTTTATTATTTTCTACCACAGACGTGGCCACACATTTACAATGCTAACCAGCATATATACATTTTCTTCTGTCCTCCATGGACAGGGTTAGAGAAGTGTTAAACATACAGTTCAAGGGTTTATTGAACACTCAACCACAGAAGGTGATTCGGTGCTTTTAAAATGCTAAGCTAACCTACATACGTAAATACAAAGATACACAGATTTACGTACGCCCTACATAAAGTATTAGATGTGTCTTTTACATAGTGTCATTAATGTACATTCACAAAGGTGAAATGTAATTCTGATCAGCTTCCATATTTGCTTTATACCCATACATATACATACACACACACATATACACATACATATATACACACATACATGCATTCACATACATTTGTCTCATTTACCCTGACAGGGTGAGGTAGCTGATAAAGAAACTAGTGTGCAATTAAGCACTTAATCACTGAAGGTGATGAAGGTGCTTTTACAAGCTCAGGTTATATAGTTACATCACATACATACATTGTATGATTGATACATTACATGGTCAATTTTGGATACAAGTCCAATATATCATCAAGTGTTCCAGTACTCATATAGTAACTACAGAGTTCAGCATACCTTAGCCCAGGAGGGCGAAAGTCAGTCAGTATGGGACATTCTACAATATAATGTTCAAGAGAGTGCATGTTTTCTCTTTCACAAAGTTGACACATTGTGTACTCGACATTTGGGTTTTGAGAAAGCTGCCAGATACGTCTATATCCCAGGCGTATTCTGGCCACTATAACATCACATTGCCGGGTTCTTGTTCTATTAGTCCCATATGTGAATGTCTCCTCACGATATCTATCATAATATTTAATGCTACAACTTTCAGGTCTTTGAGAATTTGTTAGGTCGGTGAGATTTTCATTAGATATTTGTTTAAGTATTCTCTTTGTCACTGCTAATGAAACACCCATATCAATTTCTACCACTGGTTTTCTGCAAGCTGACTTAGCAAGCATATCAACAGTGTCATGCCTTGAGATGCCAACATGTGATGGTATCCATAGGAATTTAATCTCAAATCTGTTTTCTTTGGCAGCTAAAACATTCATTCGAATATCACTTACTATTTTCTGGGTGTCACTACTATGTGCGTTCAATGCCAGGAGTGCACTCTGCGAGTCACAGTATATAAGTCCACTGCCTTTGTCTTTTAAAAATTCAGTGGCAAGGTATATGCCTGCAAGTTCGGTTTGAGTTGTACTTGCCCAGTCATTGACGCGCTTCATTGCTGTATGTACGAGAGAAGATTGTTCAAATATGTTACATGCACATCCGGTACATCGTCCACCTTCTTCTACAGAGCCGTCGGTATAGCACTGATAAACATCGTTACCCATACTCTGAGTACTTTCAGTGATGCTTTTCAGTGTTAACTGTTTTAACAATGTAGTGTGCACACTATCTTTCTTGGGCGCATTTACAAAATCAACTGATAGATCCCAGTTATCCCATGGAGTAATTGGCTGATTAATCATTAGTCGAGTTGGGTACATATTTAATATTTTGATGGAGTTGGCTACCTTGTAGAACCAATATACATAATCAGATTTCGTTCTTCTTCTATAGACCTCAGGTGAGTGTAGCATATTAGAAAGTTTAGCTTGAAACTTCATGTGTTGTCTAGATCTACTCAATGCCTTCACGCCGAAAACTGTGCTAATAGACAAGATTCTCTCACTTATGGTAGGTAATTTTAACTCTGCTCTCATGTTAACTATTCTCGTGGACTTTGGAGCCCCAAGGATGAGACGCATAGCTTCATTTTGCAAGGTTTCAAGAGATTTCAGCTCTTTGTCAGTATACAGTGTGAGATGTAGAGCATTGTAGTCAATCACAGAGCGTATAAATGATACATAAAACATTCTAGCAAGTCTCACGTTAAGCCCATGATTGACACCAACAAGGACCCGCAAGGGCTTTAATCTCTCCCAAAGTCTCCTCTTGAGAGAAGAAAGGTACCCAGGGTCGTTAATGGGGACACCAAGGTATCTGTAAGACTCGCAGTTCTCAAGTGCTCGCCCATCTATATGATAATTGGCTGGTGGAATACCACATGGAATGAGGGCACGAGTTTTCTGTACAGAGATAAGGAGGCCACATTCCTCAGCTCTAGTAGCAAAAGCGTCGAGCAGAACTTGCATTCTAGGCTCGGTGGCAGCCTGTAAACATATATCATCAGCATAACAAATGACAGTGTCTTCATTATTAGTTGGAAGATCTTTAATAAGTTTATGCATCAGAACGTTGAACAATAAGGGACTGAGGACACCTCCTTGTGGAGTTCCCAGTTCAAAGTGTTTGCTCTCTGTGCTTTTAACACCATTAAACAAAACATATGCTGTTCGATTAGACAAATAGCCCTTTATCCATTTCAGTAATTTTCCTTGTATTCCCAGCTCGGCAAGCTGTTCCAGTATGATTCCTCTGTTTGCTGTATCAAAAGCTGCTGCTAGGTCGATGAAGACTGTTTGGGGGGAAGCTTCAATATGTGCGAAGTACTCAGCAAAACAGTGTTGTGTACTGAGCCCAGGCATAAATCCAAACAGTTGGGGTGACAGGTGCCCCTGTATACGATACATCAGTCGGTTAAGAACAATACGTTCAAGCACTTTACAAACACACGATGTTAAAGATATGGGTCTATAATTATCTGAGTGTGGTTTGGGGATAGGAACAATGACACTCTTTGTCCAAGCATCAGGTAATACTCCTTCACGTAAACTCATTCTGTACAACATTAATAGTGGATTACCTGGTACGTGTGAGACTAATCTCAGTAGACTGTAAGTAATACCATCCTCTCCAGGAGCAGTTGATTTTCCCATCTTTAGTGCATGATTTAATTCCCATTCAGTTACATCATTAAGGTCCGACACGTCGATAGCTGTACAGGCAAGATTGATGGTTCGTTGTCTGTTGGGGCGTGTGTCATCAAGTTTGTGCTGTATGTTAATTGGGAGTGAGTCGTAGCTCGATGTTAGTGCCCATTGATCAAGGAGAATGTTTGCTTGTTCTAGTGGGCTGTGGTGCAGCGGTTTGGTTGGGCTGCTTCTAGAGATTTTCCGTATCTTTTCCCAAACTTCAACAAGTGTTGTTTGCTCATTTATACTTTGTAGGAACTCTTCCCAATGTTTATTACGTATGACGTTGCTCATGTCTCTCACCTCTCTATTTGCAACTAGAAATGCATGCAGGTCACCTTGTGCTTTGGTTCGTTTGTACGTATCTCCAAGTTGCTTTACTCGTTCATGTTCTTTAACAAATACGGGGTCAAGGACCCACTTGGGTGGTGGCAGGTGTTGTCCACTTCTGCTAGGCTTACGACCTGTTCCCCAACACACCCACGTGTCGTAGTAGGTAGTAATCGTATCAACGAGATCTCTGGAGAAGGCTTGTACATTCGTTATTGTGTAATCTTGATACCATTTTGATATACAATTAATAAAGTGGTCATGCAAGCCATATGGAATATTCATTTTCCGTCTCTGATGTCTATTAGGTACATCACACTGTACCTCATAGGAAGCAGAAACTGCATAGTGATCACTAACCAAGTGATTTACCAACGAACATTCCATCCTATCTTGCACAAGGTTTCTACCCATTACATAATCAAGTCTGCCTCCCAATAAATGAGTTTGGGTATCCGTAGTATACACGGTTAATCTGTTGTCATAAACATATTTGATAAATTTGCATCCATTATCGTTGTTAGTACTGTCTCCCAGCGTAATATGTCTAGCATTAAAATCTCCCATGTATATTGTCCCATGATTGTCTAGATCTGGGAACAATGTTACATTGAGTTTCTGGCTTCTGGCATATACGTTGAGGAATGAAAAGTGGCCTGCTGTAGTTTGTACATGAAAGTGATGGTATTGTGTGTGTACATTGTGTGACGTGCTCACAAGAATGTGCGGTAAATCACTTCTGACGTAAGTTAATAGGCCTGTGGCGTTACTGTTATTATAGGATGCATACCCTCTGATCTTTGGTGGGGTTTTGTTTATCATATTGGACGTGTAGGGCTCCTGTAAAGCAATTATATCTATGTTGTTACAGTAGGTGGTAGATGGACGGTATAGAGCGACGGTCTCATTTCTTGCTGGTCGGCGTTCAATCCCCCGACCGTCCAAGTGCTTGGGCACCATTCCCTTCCGTCCCATCCCATATCCTAATCCTGACCCCTTCCAAGTGCTACATAGTCGTAATGCCTTGGCGCTTTTTCCTAATATTCCCCTCCTTTTCACTCCGATCTTCATTCTCATGTCTTGTTAAATATTTCCACGTGAATACATTTCTTTGGTTGTCGTGGACTAACATCTTCAGACCTCAAATAAATCGGATCGATAATAATGTCCTTAAAGAATTAAAGCTAATTAAGACCCCGAATTTACAGCGGATGTATTTAGACTGGATTCATTTAACCCAGATTTGGACTGATTTCATGGTTGCTTGGTAATTTTGGACTTCCGTCAGCAGGTCCTCTAAGAGGACTGTCTTAAGAGTGGACTTAAGAGTGGTAGGTTAAATATCTCCAAAGGATACCTGATCAACCAGGCTGTGACTCATACGTCAGGCTGCGAGCAGCCGCGTCCAACAGCCTGGTTGACAAGTCCAGCAACGAGGAGGCCTGGTCGACGACCGGGCCGCGGGGTCGCTGAGCCCCGGAATCACCTCAGGGTAACCTGGCTGACTCATCACGCACATGGGCGATGGTGAAGGCGGTGTCTAGCAAGATAATCTAAATTCTAGTAAAAATATATGTGAAAAACGAACTCCGAACACCTGTATTGTGTAATCAACATCTGTTCATTTTTCTCATATCTTCTGAGGAGAGTCAGAAAAACAAGAGTCAATCATGTCGTGATGCTCAAAAGCTCAATAAACCATTTTTTGCCCCTCAAGGGGGGAAATTAATCCAACGATTATTTTTTTCCCCTCTGATATTGTCAGCAGGATATTAGAACATCCTTTTTTTCGAGCATGAGATAATTAGTAGTTAAGGTGACCATTGTCACCTGGAACTACAATTACCAAGTAGAATGTCAGTCGTCAGGTGTGTCGGCCCAGGTGCCAAGTTGGCGTATTCTCCCCTGGCGTCAGAGTCGGCGTTTGTCTGATCTCAGTTTGGTGTTGGGCTTAAAAGCTGTCAACCGTGGGGTTGACAGACAACGTGACGTGATTATTAAGGCCACCACAATAGCTTACCTACCATCCAGTAAGTATCTACCAGCCTGCAAAGTATACCTTAATCTCAAACATAGTTGTAAACTCTCAAGAATATACACCAAGAAGTAGGTTACACCTCTTGCAGTGTATGTCCTTAAGTTTGTCCCACATAGAATTTATTGCAAACGTTACAAGGGAAATTTGTAATACAAATTTGATTAGAAAAGGGCTGAATTATTTTAAATGTCACACACTAATATTAAAGAAAGGAATTCATTAAAATGAATTTCCTTAACTCAGTAATAATAATAATAATAATAATACGCAGAGAGCATTCTCTAGGATTTCTGAGGCTTCCACTGAAGCCTCACATGGGTTTCACACACTCCCCCCATGCACTCTGACTTAGGTTCGAACCCTCATCCCGGCTCCTACGGATTTGCTCAATAATAATAATAATAATAACATAAATACAGGATTTAAGAATCTAAATGTCATAGCAAAATTGTGACTCAAATTTATTGTGATAAATGTAATGAATGTAATTTCTAAAACCTTGGTAAAATTTGAAATAAATGTTATTCGTGAAAGCGGTACTCACCAAACCCAAAGAATATCAGAACTGACTGTGGATGCAGCCCCAGGAGGAGGAGGAGGAATCAAAATTCCAATGAACTGATAACTCGAGTGACAACTTTAAAACATCCAAAGGAGTGGATAGATTCTCAAGAAATGGTCGTATGGAAATATTTTTCTGATTGAAATGTAACCGAATCACGAATTACAACAAGTGAGCATTGTGATCAAAATAAAAGGCCAGGACTACATAAATTGGGCGGTTTCATAATTGCTTAGATTTGTAATAAACATGGTTTTGATTGCTTGAAAACATTGATTGATTGAGTGGAAAATATTGAATTTTATATTACTCTTCCTTCGTGGTTTTATAGTATATTTTCACAATGTGAAGATGAACTCAACAGCATTGTGACTAATATAAATTTTCTTACGGAAATTTTACCGTGTACGCAAATACCTTCAGCAATCTTGAAGGTGAAGAAACACTAAATTACTTAATATTTGCCTTCCATTTCATCGACGTTCCGTTAACAGTGTGATGACCTCTTCAAGAACATATGCTTTGACACAAGAGACACAAGTATAGTACTTTTACACGACTGATGAAGATTACGTCACCCAAGAGGAGGCACGACATGTAAATTTTACAGTTATTGCTGTTTTAGATTCAACTACTGGGAACAAAAAGTTCCAAGTAGCACGGGCTATGGTGAGCCCGTAACTCTGGTTTCCCTTCATCTTTTTCACGCTGTTGTTGTTGTTGCTTAAGATTCGCTACTTGGAACAAAAAGTTCCAAGTAGCACGGGCTAGGGTAAGCCCGTAGCTTACGTGGCACAGGAGCGGGGCAAGTAGCATGGGCTATGGTGAGCCCGTCGTAAACTTACCTGGCATAGGAGCAGTGCTGTTATCCTTTTACACGCAAAAACATTTGCATTTATAAGCGTGGGGTACACTTCCCCCTGTGATGAAGTTGTCCTTAATTGTAAAGAGAGACAAAAAATTGGGTGAGGTGATTGCTGCCAAACTTCATCAAATAGTTGTCTAACGGGTCTTTTATCTTCCCTTTAACTCAGTGGAGGGCCATCAAACTATTGTGTGCTCGAAATCGAATTCACTTGAATGTTGATTACTAGTATTGGCTCTTAAAGGAACATGGCCTCAGGTGTCTAGAGCTTTCTACGATCATTGGTGCATATTATTATTGTGTTGTACTTCACTAGGTAATGGCAATTCACCATGAACTCGAATGAATCAACCTGTAAATGCAGGCGATGAGTCACAATAACGTGGCTAAAGTATGTTGATTGTGATCGACTTGAGAATGGTCCAGGACGGACCGAAACGTCGTCGTCCCTTCACCTTCTAGTGTGTGGTCTGGTCAACAACCTGTAAATCTTGTGATTACTCACAATGATGACAATCATTATTGTGAATAACGATAACAGCAATACAGAATTCAACGAAATCATCAGTATGAAACTAAGTCGTTATTTGATTGGGGATAATCGACCCAAAAGGGTTGGATAATCGCCCTCCGAGGGAAGACATTATATTGTATTATAAAAAATACATTTACTCAGACCTACAAGAAGGATGAAAAGGCGACATGGGGTATAATTGACAGGAATTATAGAGTATGCAGTGAAAACACAAAGATTCGTCTTATCATTTATTATTACAACTCTTGTACAGCTTCCCTTATTATGGGAAATAATATTTTTGCCTCCTCTGACAATCTGAAGTGTACTAAAGTAGTATGTCAACACAAATGCAATCCTGGAGACATGTACTCTGGAGACATGTACTCTGAAAACATGTACTCTGAAATGTATGCTGTATTGGATACACACCACACACACTGTACGTGGCCCAGGGTTCGTATACTCCCACGGTGAACCCTTCATCAGTCTCCAGCCAACACTGGGATAGAACCATCAACGCATTAAAAGCGGCAGTTGACCGCCTATTAAAACCTGTATGTATATGTGTACAGTCAGTTACCTGGGCAAACAGCACACAGCCGTAATCATGGCGGTGGTTACCAGCGAGCACGTCGCAGTTCCGGGGCACAATGAGGGCTATTGTATCTATAATTCAGGGTTATGGATCCTAGGTAAACATCTCTGATGCAAATGAAGCTTGTTTCCTCCTCGTGGCTGGACAAAAAGTGGGTCGTGATGAGGACCGAGGGCGGGCGGGGGCGTGCTCGTCAACACGTGCCTCGCCGGGACTACACGTGCCTCGCCAGGCCGACACGTGCCTCCACAATATCGCGCTAGACGCCAGGTTACGCTGCACGCGATATTTCGCGCGCGCGCGCGCGCGAGAGAGAGAGAGAGAGAGAGAGAGAGAGAGAGAGAGAGAGAGAGAGACACTCAGATTGATTGATTGATGAAGATTAAGCCACCCAAAAGGTGGCACGGGCATGAATAGCCCGTAAGTAGTGGCCCTTTTGAACCATTACCAGTATCAATAGATGATACTGGAGTTCTGTGGAGGTGCGACTGCACCCTACGTGACGGGAGATGTCTCCCAGAGACTCAGAGAGAGAGGAAGTTTATATGGGGTTTTCTAGCTTTTACACAGAACCAGCTAATCATTGAAACACCCTAACAGCCCCTACAGAGCACCAACTAACCACTGAGGCACCACTAACAGTCCCCAATAGAGCACCAGCCAGCCAGTGCGTGATCACACTGTTACATTTCAATGTGTAACTGGCGGACTGTCAGGGGCCGTTATTTGAGAGCAAACAAGACAGAAGCCGACGGTGCTCCTATGTCGAGCTTGCAACGGCAGCTCCAGCTAGCTCTTTATAGGAGCTGTTAGCCATGTCTTAGTGTCTTAATGATTAACTCGTGGTTCTTTGATGAATTGTTCGTGGTGTCTCAATTCCCCTGTTTAGTCTTCTCTGTATATTGTATTATGAGACTTGCGTCTAATGTTCCCATTGTTTTTGTACCTAACATTGTGTTTCCGTAACTTGTTCAACATAACTGCGTTCCCCCGTGGCTCCTCGCGGCTTCCTCTTTAACTATCGTGTTTTCATCACCCGAATTCATCCCTTTCATCCACTTATTTAGCCGTGCTGGGGCACCGTTGGCCGCCCCCTACCTGGACATTATTACCTGGACTCATCAGCGCTGCCGGAAGTGGTTGCGGGGGCACCGGTCCCCCCTCTTTCCCTCCCCCCTCTTCCCGGCACGCGACTTAAGCATTGAGGGCACGTGCCCAACCCCGGACGCGACCCGGCACGCGCGCCGGCCCGCCACGTGCAGCTAGGTCATCTCCGTTGCTGATTGGCTCTCTCATGACTAGCCACAATGACCCTGCTCTGAGTGGCTCGTTGAGTACCGTCGTTACTGACTGGTGGAAGATTGATGGGTGGTTACGGTGTGTTGTTTGGGTGTTTATGGGGGGGGGGGGGGGATGGGGAGGGTATTGTGTTATCTTGAAGGGGAATTGTTTAATGATCTTTTTACCTGATATTTAAGATAATTTTGTTAGCTATAATGTTTGATAGGGTTATGTCTGTTTTATTAACGTGGGAAAGAGTGACTAAATTACCGGGTAACTTTAAGCAAGTATACTTTATCTTATATATATATATAAATATATATAAATATATATATATATATATATATATATATATATATATATATATATATATATATATATATATATATAAAACATAGTTCCTGGAAGTCCCCTCCCTATAAGGGATAGTTGTCTATTAATCATCTTACTTAGATCGTTATTTAATCGATTCATTAAAACTGGATCCAAAGTGTACAAACCATTAATAAAATTCCTGTTGAATGGCTTTACAATTTACATTCAATCGGATTCATTTATATTCATATTTAAGATGCTTTTAAAATTTATGACTGAAGAAGACTTTTACCAATCAGTTTAGTGAGAATTTTGTGACAATTGAACGTTCGATACTTGGCCACTTCTTAAAGAAGTATCCAACTTCTTTTTATTCTTCTTCTTCTGCTGCAAATCTGAAATCTCAAATCGCTGGATTTTTATCAATATAGAATGTAACACAATCTTTACGGAATATTTTATAAATAACAGTTATCACTACGAGAGCTGATTCTATCTAATAATTTCCAATTATATTTTCATAATTAAGGACCACATGTAAATCAAATAATTTTGAGACTTTGACAATGTTTGCAAACCCCCCAAAAAATTTGTTAAGCATATTTGGACGAATATTTTCTCTGTGCTGATTTTGTTAGCAATATGTCTGTTGGACATGGCTACGGGAAGCTTACATACGCTTACTGGGTAGCAAAGCTTGAATCCAATAGAGTTAACGTTTTCAACTCGTCATCAAGGAACTATGGGCTAATTGTTTAAAAGAAATCTTAGATACATGGACAAAATAGAGTTTATCATATCTGTGTCAGAGAAATGATGAACATGTGATAAATTCTCCCTCATCATACACTCCCTCACCATACACTCCCTCACTATACTCTCCCTCACTATACTCTCCCTCACTATACTCTCCCTCATCTCTACTGCATTACATAATTCCCTCTCGTTACCCCCTCTCTTATTTTTTGCTTCCCTTTCACTAAGCACTATAAACACGGCCCTCCCTTCCTCTCTCCCTCTCACTCCCTCCCCACTGTGTCTTGTCCCCTCTTCCCTCACCCTCTACGCAAAGAGGAGGAGGGGCGGGGGGGGGGGAGGGGATGGGGGAGTGTTTTGAGGGTAATCTGACCCTTGAGTCTGCTAGTGTGTGTAAAGTGGCAGCTGCCCCGTGTGTGTACTCACCCGTTTGTACTCACCCGTTTGTGCTCACCCGTTTGTGCTCACCCGTTTGTGGCTTCAGAAGCGAGCTTTAGGTTCTGGTCGTAGCCTTTACTGTTGCCAGTTGTTTAGGGCAATAACTCCCGACCATATTTTTAATATCTACTTTTATATCTACATATCTACTTTTTGGAATTATGAATAGAGTTCGCTTCCATAACCTGCTCGTTCAGATCATTCCATTTTTCCTCCTCTACTCCTATGCTAAAACATTTCTAAGGTCTTCTCTTTATCAACCCTGTCACTTCCTCTATTGTTTTCCATGTGTTTATCATGTCTCTTTTTCTCTCTGCTATTTTCTAGCGACGTCAGGATGTAACAATTACTATATAAGCCATCCAAAGCAACTATGAGACTCGTCAGTAAATATATAGGGAACACAACTACGGGCTCACCATAGCCCGTGCTGCTTAGAACTTTTCGTTCCAGGTAGCGAATCTTAACAACAATAACAGTCTCGACAGTGGGTGTTTTAAAGTCATCTTGGAGAATCTTAAAGTCTTCATCTGTCTCAACTCTTCTCATTAATGTTGCATCGTGTGCAGACATCAGCATCACTCAACTCACGTAGATTGCTCGTTGACATAAACGAGAAAACCTGTCCTCTTAAAAAGAACGTCGCTTCTGGCCGTTTGCCCGTATGGCCGAATATGTACGTAATTTGAAAATGAAAAAAAAATAATATAAATTTGGGATTTTTTTTTTCAACAACTGTAAGTTAAGGGTCCTCTGATAGGTTAGGTGGGCAGGAAATTCTCATAAAGTTTCAAAACGGTATGAAAAACGTTAATGGAAAGAATCCTTTTCTAAGCTGGCCGAGTAAGCCGGACGACTCAAACAGAAAACGGAACAGTACGTCACTTTTGTGAGTCGATTTCATTTCAAATTACGTCCAAATTTGGCCATAGCGCGCATACCAGCCAAAAGTGACGTTATTTTTAAGAGGACGGGTTGACCGATGAATGAGGTACTTGGCTTGTTACCTATGCCAGTCTGACGTCTTGCTTCACCCTCCCTCCCTCTCATGGTGGCTCTGACTTCTGTCTGTTAGGTATTTCCTTGCCCATGACATTGCTCTTCCACTCGGGTCCTTAAGACTACGCCCTCAGAGCGCTGTCCACTCAACCGCGAGGGTGTACTCACCTAGTTGCGCTTGCGAGGGTTGAGCTTCGGCTTTCTGGTCCCGCCTCTGAACCGTCAATCAACAGGTGTATAGGTTCCTGCGCCTACTGGGCTCTATCATATCTACACTTAAAACTGTTTATGAAGTCTGCCTCCACCACATCACTTCTTAATGTATTCCATTTATTAACTACTCTAGAACAATTTTTTTTTTTAGTGTCAATGTCTTTATGGCTCATTTGGGCACTCAATTTCCACCTGTGTCCCCTTATGCGTGTGCCCCTTGTGTTAAATACTGTTTTTGTCTACCCTATCAATTCATTTGAGAATTTTCTGAATCTCAAGTTTGATTTTGAGTGAGTGAGAGAGAGAGAGAGAGAGTGTGTGTGTGTGTGTGTGTGTGTGTGTGTGTGTGTGTGTGTGTGTGTGTGTGTGTGTGTGTATGTGTCTGAAAGTGTATGTATATTCCCAGGTGAATACACACATCTTTGAGAACACGTCCATAGGTACACATGTACGTTAGTGAGAGCACACGTACACGGGTGAATACGTACATCAGTGAGAGCACACATACACGGATAAATACGCACGTGTGTGTGTGTGTGAGCACATACACGAGTGAACACGTGTGAACATACGTGGGGGGTGAACAAGTACTCTATCACGCCGTGTCTGACGTAACAGTACGAGAAGACAAGCATCTGTTTCTACCTTACTGAAGTGATGACTGGGGGGAGAGAGGAGGAGGAAGAGGAGAGGGGGAAGAGAGAAGGGGAGAGAGAGAGAGGATGGGCCGCACCTTCCCCCTCTTCTCCCCCCCTCCCTACACTTACCTCACTACCACACACTCAATCCCCTCTCCTTTCCCCTCTCTCCTCTCCCTCCCTCACAATCCACCCTTTACAGTACACTGCTTCATAATAAATCTCTTCTCACAGAGGAGTATAGGGCCAGTGGCAAGCACAGGCAAGCTTAGGATGTGTTATATTATAATAAATCTCTTCTCACAGAGGAGTATAGGGCCAGTGGCAAGCACAGGCAAGCTTAGGATGTGTTATATTATAATAAATCTCTTCTCACAGAGGAGTATAGGGCCAGTGGCAAGCACAGGCAAGCTTAGGATGTGTTATATTCTTGTTCACCCTCAAGAACAGAGCAAGTAACTGACATGCTCCTGATACCTCATATCACATATGCACAGTCATTAAACGTGGAGGGTTTAATGACTGTATATTTATTATTTTAGTGTTTGAGATCATTTTTATTTATTAACACATTTAGGGCCCTCTGTATACCTAAACTATGTGAAAGGGACTACAGTGTGTGTGTGTCAAGAACTAGCTACGTGATGCTAAAAATCCCCATCACACAGGATGGTTAGTCATACAGAGGCATGTGATCAGTAGTCTGCACTGACAAACTCTTGGTGTATTATGAGGATTATTATGTAGTATTATGAGTATTATGAACACAAGGGATGAATATGGCAGCAGTGATACTCAAATGTCCCTCATCTCACAGGATGGTTAGTCATTCAGGGCCGTATGATCTTTTCTAAGGACAGATCTTTATGTAACAGTTTCTCATAAAACAGCCTACGGATTCGACACATATGATTTCACTGCTACGATGCGTATATATACGTATATATATACAATATATGCATTTGTTAGTTTGTTTCGAATTTAGTTTTTAAGAGGAAGAACAAAGAATTAACACTTTAAAGAATTAAAGAACAAAGTCAAATAATTATAAACATCTTTCTTTGATGAGTCACAACCGCCCATCAGGTGGCATGAGTCACGGTCAATATTGATGATAACTACACGAATGTTTTCATCAGGTGTTAGTTATTTATGTCGTACATTAATATATAATCTGAACTGCACTTTATTCACAAATTATGCAAGCAAAAAATCGGTGAGTAGTGAGAGAGGTATATGGAAATGTTTATATGTTACAGACACTTATACAGAGGAATGGAAATAGGAAATGGAGATAAAGAGAAATAGATAGAGTTAGATAAAAAGAAAGATAGGTAAAGTGACATATAGCGTGACATCAATAGATACAGATAAAAAGTAGACAAAGATATAAAGAGAGACAGACAGAGAGCCAGAGATAGAAACAAATAGAGATAGAATGAGCGCCATTAAAATGGAGAGAAATAGAAAGACGGAGATATGAGGGATGCAGATGCAGAGAGAGAGAGAGAGAGAGAGAGAGAGAGAGAGAGAGAGAGAGAGAGAGAGAGAGAGAGAGAGAGAGAGAGAGAGAGAGTGAGTTTGTCTCTCTCGGTGCAACCACACATCTTCCCCAAGACTGAATCAGGAATCGAACAAAACACACACACACACACACACACACACACACACACACACACATGCGCGCGCGCTTGACCCCTGAAACATATATATAGTAATTACATCTGGATTACGATCCCCGTGCTGCGATACATGTCAACAATGCGCATGACGACATGCGCATAACTCCCCACTTAACTATATCAACACGTGCAGGCTTCAAATATTGAGCAGCGGTGCGTCCGGGGGTAGGGCGGCGGACTCACTCTCAAGATAATTTGCTCAGTTTATTTGGGGGGATAAAAACACCGTTATCTTAGATGTGAATGAGCGTCCGGACGCACGCGCGACCCAGGGACGCACGTGCCGCGTGTCATCGCCGTGTTCTGCCACGTGTCGCGCTCAGACGCCGTTATGTAGGGTCTGTTTGACCAGGCTGTTTATGCTTCATGGTTGTTCACTTGGGTGTAGTAGTGAGTGTGGTGTGATGTATGGTGGGGGGGGGGGATGGTGGTGTTGGTGGTGGTGGTAGGGGGGTGGGGGGATGGTGGTGGGGAAGGGGGTGGTGTTGTAGTGGTAGTGGTAGGGGGGGTAGGGGTGGTGGTAGTGTGGTGGTGACATAGGTATGGTGATGTTGGTAGTGTGTTGATGAGATGAAGTGATTATGGTAGTGTGGTGCTAAGGTACAGTGATTGTTGTAGTGCGATGCTGGCAGTGTGATTGTGGTAGAATTCAACCAACAGAAAAAATACAGCAAAACACGGTGGGTACAACTAGCCTAGTCATCGGGGCAAAGAGAACCTCATCTCACTACCCAGTAGTCTTTGGTAGGTAAGCATTATTAGACAAGCACCCCCCCCTCCATCAACCCCCCCCCCCCCTTGCCCATTTCCCCCTCCCCCCTCAACAATCACTCAACCCCCTACCTCTTCCAACCCCAAGAAAGCCGTCCTCCCTCCCTCCAGAGCCCCAACTCTCACCAGGAGATCCGGAAGGCTTATAGAAGAGCCCCATCGCTACAGCGTCCGGCACGTCTCGGGGCTCTATAAGACCGGCGGCCCACGAGGCACGGGCTTAAGAGGTGCTCTATGGTGTGCTCTTGTCTGTGCTCAGATCTCACTACGTTGTTCACGGCGGATGACAATTACTAAATATATATTAACGTGGATATGTGCTCTTGGGGAGGTTCCAATAATTTGTATTGGGTTTTAATATTTAGTTAATTTATTACGCACCTCATGTAAATCCTGTGGGAAGTAGTGGACCCCCATATTCATCATGTGGGAAGTAGTGGACCCCCATATTCATCATGTGGGCAGTAGTGGACCCCCATATTCATCATGTGGGAAGTAGTGGACCCCCATACACATCGTGTGGGCGGTAATGGACCCCATACCCATCCTATGGGCGGCATTGGAAAACATCCCATAATGGGATCATTTAAGCATTTAAGCAATTTATTAAGTCTTGATAAGACAGTTACACAGTTATATATATATATATATATATATATATATATATATATATATATATATATATATATATATATATCAATAATCTTTCATGTAAAAGTGAAAGAACTGGACGACAACAATCTTTTTACAGTGACCTGCTAACGTAATAGTCTGTTGACGTCCGAACTTTTCTCGAACGGTGCTACGCTGACGACCTTTGTTCGAATCGCAAAGCTGTAAATGCAGCCCGTCTTCATAAACAAAGTCCAAAGTCCATTCTATAGACCCGCCAAACCCTCTGTTTATGCAACCCGTCCCCGACTCAAGGCCATTACATCCAGCGGTCGACCCCACAGACGCATTCATAAATTTTCACATGCTGTTCATTCAAAACGGGAATTTTCTCAAATATTAATTAATATTATAATATATTAGCATTTTGTGCATATATAGGCATAGGTTAGGTTAGGCGTTTAGGTTAGGTTAGGTTAGGCGTTTAGGTTCTGTTGGCGATTATTTGTATTTGAAGTAGGTGAAGCATTTACAACGTTGTGGTTCGAACAGAGGTCGTCAGCGAAGCACTGTTCGAGAAAAGTTCGGACGTCAATAGTTGTGAATCGTGTGTAAACCGGTTTTTCATTAATACACAGCGGGTTTGGCGGCTAGATTAACGAGCTAGCCCATCCTCCAAACAAAGACCCAAAAAGTGATTCCATGCACCCACCAAACACCCTGTTTATGAACGAAAAACAGTTTACACGATTCACAACTGATTTCGTTCGAACACTTCCGGAACAAGTGCTTCACTGACGACTTGTGTTCGAACCACAACGCTGTAAATGCTTCACCCACGTACTTCAAATACAAATAATCACCAACAGAACCTAAACACCTAACCTAACCTAACCAGTGCAAAACTATATTCAAAACTATAATGAATTCATATGAGAACAAATTATTTTTAATGTTCAATACTTAAAAAAATAGATAAATACGTCTTATGTGATGGCTGCTGTTGGCAACACTGGCTTGAGAACGCGTTACCAATCAGCAATCAGTACAACCTTCCACACGTGACCCAACCGAGGTCATACTGGGGTCACCAAGGTCATACTGGGGTCAATGAGGTCAGACTTGGGTCACCAAGGTCATACTGGGGTCACCGAGGTCAGTCTGGGGTCACCAAGGTCAGCCTGGGGTCACTGAGGTCAGCCTGGGGTCACCGAGGTCAGCCTGGGGTCACCGAGATCAGCTTGGGGTCACCGAGATCAGCCTGGGGTCACGGAGGCCACTCTGGAGTTACCGAGGTCAGCCTGGGGGTCACCCTGGAGTTACCGAGGTCAGCCTGGGGGTCACGGAGGTCACCCTGGAGTTACCGAGGTCAGTCTGGGGTCACGGAGGTCACCCTGGGGGTCACCGAGGTCACCCTGGAGTTACCGAGGTCATACTGGTTCAGTTTTGTTCAAGTTCTGTGCGTCCATACATGCCCTATTATACCATGGATTCTTCTTTTGCTTCTCGGATAATTTAAGAAATATTAGTAATTATTGACACCCATAAAATTTTCGTGGATTTAAGTGATCAAGTGTGAAATATTGGTGGTGATGCCCTAAGAGTTTTTTGTGATCGTTCAAAATCATTTCGTTACAGACTCGTACAGCTTTCATTACTTACTAATTTTATATTTTCTTAGAGAAGAAGAGGGGCAAAATAGGGGATGGGTGTGGGGGTAGAGAGGACGAGAGGGGGTTGACGAGAGGGGGTTGACGAGAGGGGGGGGGGTTGGGGGATAAGAGGGGGTAACTAAGAGGATAGGGAAGGAGGGGGAGGGTCAGAGGGGAAGATGAGAGAAGTGGAGGTGGGGGTAGAAACAGACTACGATTGATTGATAAAGATTAAGCCACCCAAGAGGTGGCACGGGCATGAATAGCCCGTAAAACAGACTACGCCTGCCACTGCCGAATATACCCTCCTGGTATGCTATAAGAGACAACGTCCATCCATAGCTGGTGGCCAGACACTTCCGGATAGCCTCACTTAAATATGTACTGGGAATGGTCTGGGGTACGGGACAGGCATAGGCTGGTCCGGGTATTGGCACAAGTTAAATGCTTTCAGAAATATTAGTATTTATAAACACTCCCTAGGCCATTTTCCAGAAAGCTTTCCATGGGATCAAGTTTGAAATATTGCATGCAATTCACGTGGTTTTTCATTATAAAATGTATTAGACCCATACAGTTGTTTCAGTGGTTGATAATAAAATTTTCTAAGAAAAAGGGGTGAGGGGGGAATAGATGTATATATAGGTGGATAGATAAATGGATGGATGGAGGGATGGGAGAAAGTCCCGGGCAACGTTGGGTACAACCCCTAGTGTCTGTGTGTATATAGATATGTATACATATAGTATGATGGTATACATGTTGACCCAAGCAGCCAAGAGCAGGAAATTGTTAGAAGTACATGTTGAATCATCACATGCAGACACCTTAAATAATCACTTGCATGTGGCAAACATTGAAGCTGACATGTATATCTACGTTAACCATATCAGCTCAAGTTCTCCTCTGGGGTTTGTGAGCAAATGTTACACTTTGAAGTTCGACTTTGACCCTCAGGAGGTTTTGACGTCATGTGAGAACATTCATTTCAAGAAAAATATTTGATCAGATTCATCATCTGAAAAAAAGAAAAAGTCATTTGACAAAATACGTGCTGTTGATGTTATCTTTAATATTTATTGAGTCACATACTATCAACCACGACCTATTAATAGACACAAGAGAACAAAGATAAGATGTTCTCTAGCCAATATCTCAAGACATCCTCAAATGCCTATATCACAAATCATTTAAAAGCATTATATCATTAAATTCAGCTTAGTCAACATGAGGTCAGGTGGTAAATACTGAAATAATACCAGTTATATGGTTAAGTTTACGTCCCCTAACAGACTGTAATCTTTACATTGATATTATCTAAACTGAATCAATAGAGCACTTGAATCGAACCTTATACTAGCATTATATATTCGTAATGGCTTAATTCCTTGACATAAAGACCTGCCGAATTGTCCAACGTTCAACGTATTTGCTCAGATGTTACAAGAGCGAGTATTGATGGGTTATATCAACCGTGTTAATGAGAGGTGTACCATGGAGCCGGGTGTGAGGGATGACCAGCAGCCATTAATATTATAACCAGCGGGACCAACACTCACACCCCCCAACACTGTGATTGTTTATCATGCGTAACTCATTCCCCGCGGGGCTTACAATCCTAACAGATATCCAAGATACGCATCCCATGATATCTTCATTCCGCGCGAGGCGGTGAGGGGCTGGGAAAACACCAAGATCTAAAGTTTAGATAGATAATTCGTAAAAAATACGTCACATATTGAGTTTATCGATGAGAACATTCTACGGCGACGATGAGAATCCGCCCACCTGTCGCGGTGTCCTCGTTCCTGTCCCTCTCGACTTGGGCTTCGGCCCGTCGTGTCCGGGACCTTTCCTGGGTGATGTCGATGGCGGTGGTTCGATAAATTACTCCCATCTTCCGTAAATATTTGCACTTTCAATTTTGCTTTTAAGATATCGTATATATTCACTAAACGAGCGACATTATGTTAAAGTTCTCACTGTAACCAAAATTCCTGGCGTAAGTTTCGACGACGAAGATCAATAATCACCTCGACGTATCTTCTTAAAGCACCCGCCTACATGGGTGAAGCCCCCACGTGATTGGCCGACTTTATCCCGCGCGGCCCGCTGATTGGCGGCCGAACTGAGTTGCGCGGTAAGGCTCCTTGTTCTGTAGGTGGCGGCTAATTACAGTGTCTTCACATGTTCCCAACCTCTGACCTGTGTGCTCCACCAGGTTACTACATTACTGTAATTAATAATTTCAGGTAGTGTTCCTCAGTAGTTCAGAACTTGTAGAAATATCAAGTTGCGTTTGTCTTCTTCCAAAGACGGTGGGATGAGATAACAGTAAATGTTATCTAATGGCTGCCAGGACGGAGCCGTCGTGTGTACAACCATCCTGTAGTCCAGTGTGTGGGGCTACTCCTATATTACAGTGCAAGACTAAGAAACTTAATTTGCATATACAGCGCACATTTCAGTGTATGGCGCCTTGGAATATATATATTTTATGCGGTTGAAAGACGGTGTGAAGTCACAGCCATTTTGTTTTGACTGTGTTGACGTTTCTACGCATCTTCCTGTGCCAGCTTTCGTTACACCACCGAGCACAACCAGTCGCTAATAGTGAGGTGAACGTATTAAGATAAATATCCCAAAATGCAGGCGATGAGTCGCAATAACGTGGCTAAAGTATATTGACCAGACCACACACTAGAAGGTGAAGGGACGACACACTTCGCCGTCGTCCCTTCACCTTCTAGTGTGTGTGGTTTGGTCAACATCCCAAAATGAATAGAGTTTGTTCTGCTTCTTAAACATTCAGAGAGTATAAAAAAGTGACCAAGAAAAGAAGCAGATGTGTACGGAACAGCGCAGAATTACACCAGCCTTGAAAGCCTTACGTGAACCTGACGAGAGCTGAACAACCTTTAGTTCAGAGTCAGTACTGTAAGTGTTGAACTCGGTAACGCTGCACGCTAACAGGCACGTGCGAATGTGCATATGTGCAGCTGAACAACAATTCTGATAATGAACTCAAGTGTTGAACACATACATTAGTATAAAGTTTGTTATTTTGTAAAAAGAAAAATGTACGATTCTTAGATCATTGTTTGGCTAAGAAGAGAATGATCGTGGACTGTTAATTGCAGCCGAGTAATTAAGAAATTAGCGAAGTGTAATGTTTTCAGAACAAAAAAAAAGTATATGCATCCACCTCTTTAAAACAAAAAATTATAATCATTGACTATTCTAAACTGTTATACCAACAATCTGGAAACCTTAGAAATCAGTGACTGGTAAGATAAGGTCTACGATACAACTTGTAAGATCGATACAACACCTTCAGCTGAAAGTTTTGAAAAATACCTTCTAAGATTTGGTCAATGTCTGGACACAGTAGCAGCGATCAGTGACACGCTACGGTGTATAATATCATGTGTTTAGTTGGACAAAATACTTTAAGGAAATATGCCAGACTTGGCACAGTACCGTCAAGCTGAGTCATTACAGAATACAGCAACTCTTTTTGTCCGTGTTTTAGCTGGACTACAATACTCCCAGTTACACCCAGCAGCTCCCAGGAGAGCATTATGCACGAGGGACTAATCACAGCCTCACTTCCCAGTGACATCTGACAAGTCGTTAGTGACGAGTCGTTGGAGTGACGTTAGTGACGACTCGTGGAGTGTCGTCACTAACCCGAGGCACTAACCGGAGCCTCACTACAGTGTCTCAGGTACGTGAAGCCTCCCTCAGTAACTGTGTGTTACTGAGCAGCTTCACTGCTGCTCGGTACACTATCGTACACCAGTCTCTTGTTGTCTCCTGTGTGGCTTAACTTGTAACTCATCAGAATTATTATCATATTTTTGTATATTTTTCTGCAGTAATTCGCTCAAATCACGACCTTAATAACTTATTTTGGTGAAACTATTTACTGTTTATAGACATATCGGTCCGTTTTATATATTTTATATACTGATTTGCTTTCAATTTCGACATGAAAATATACTTCTTGCAATGCTCCGCCGTCAATCAAAACCTGCAATTAATATAGTCTAAGCAACTTGTATTTCTTGGCCACCGCTGTAGCGTCAAAATAAAATATTAGTTTTTAGATTTAGATTTAGATTTTTAGATTTTTTATTCAGGTAAAGGTACATACATTGAGTTACATACATAATGTTGGATTTAAAGATAGAGAATGTACATACAATACCTAAAGCCACTAGTACGCATAGCGTTTCGGGCTAATTTATTGCTAATTTATTGCTAATACAATTTTCAAGAGTAATTCAAGAGTCTTCACAGAGACATAATAACATGGGATAAAAACCCACAATTGTGTATTTGGGAAATTTATGTAAGGAATTTACACCAAGACTTTCACACTCTTTCACACTTTATCAAGGCCTGAGTGTGTGATTAGACGTTCAGATGTAAGTCTCGTCCTGACCACACACTCAGACCTTGACAAAGCACTCAGGAGAGTGTGAAAGACTTGGTGTAAATTCCTTATATAAATTTCACAAATACACAAGTGTGGAGTTTTATCCTATTTTCAAGAGTGTCCGAAGTAGAAAATTGATCAGATTGAGAAAGATAACAGCAATGTTATCTTGTCCATTTTAACCCAACCACTTAGACTGGACGGTAGAGCGACGGTCTCGCTTCTTACAGGTCGGCGTTCAATCCCCGACCGTCCAAGTGGTTCGGGCACTATTCCTTCCCTTCATCCCATCACAAATCCTTATCCTGACCCCTTCCAAGCGCTATATAGTCATGTAATGGCTTGGCGCTCTGTCTTTGCTTCAACCTTGTCCATTTTAAGTTCAAATTATTTTATCACGTCAGTAAACAAAAAATTCTTATTCAGATTCAGAAATATTTTCCGTAAAAACTTATTGCAAATGATTGCAACTATTGCTGAGCTAAACAGGCGTAGAACAATCAATGAAACTTAAATTTTTTGGCATAAAGTTCGAAATATTTAACCTATAATTTAAAAGGTGACAGATATTGGGAAAAACATGACAGATATTGGGAAAAACATGACAGATATTGGGAAAAACATGACAGATATTGGGAAAAACAAAGTGTATTTTACCATTAGAGAAGTAAAGTAGATTTCGGCACAATTTATTTTACTAAAATGGGTTATCGAAAAGACAATATTAAATACCAATGAATATACCCTTCTCGTAACATGAAGTTAAAAAATACTGAGGTCGTGAAAAATGTATATATATACATATTCTGGGGCTATCCAGGCTCAAAATCATTTCAAACACACAAACATACATGTGTCTGTATATGTGATCTTACTGGTCACCTGTCTCTGTATATCTGATCTTACTGGTCATATATCTGTGATATTACTGGTCACGTGTGTCTATGAGATCTTACTTGACATGTGTCTGTGAATGTGATCTTACTGGTCCTCTGAGAGAGATACACAGAGGCAGAGACAGAGAAAGAGAGCGAGAGAGTGTGTGAGAGAGAGAGAGAGAGAGAGAGAGAGAGAGAGAGAGAGAGAGAGAGAGAGAGAGAGAGAGAGAGAGAGAGAGAGAGAGAGAGGAGGAGAGATATGGGGGAGGGGGCGAGAGCTGTGGAGTGAGAGCGAGCAGAGAGAGGCAGGAAGGAGATAAGTATGAGAACGTTCAGGTGTTCCTCACCAGTTGTCTGTGATGGTGGTGTTGGTGGGCGCACTTGAGAGCCATCTAGTGGCACGAGGCTGTACTCTCCCCCAGCTTACACGTCCACACCAGGCTGTACTCTCCCCCAGCTTACACGTCCACACGAGGCTGTACTCTCCCACAACTTACACGTCCACACGAGGCTGTACTCTCCCCCAGCTTACACGTCCACACGAGGCTGTACTCTCCCCCAGCTTACACGTCCACACGAGGCTGTACTCTCCCACAACTTACACGTCCACACGAGGCTGTACTCTCCCCCAGCTTACACGTCCACACGAGGCTGTACTCTCCCCCAGCTTACACGTCCACACGAGGCTGTACTGCTGGCCATCCTTAGCGTCCTCTTGACTTTGTCTGCGTCTTCATGGACCATCTTGATTCTTGTCTTTATTTGCTTCAAAGTTATTTGACATACAACTTCGAAAAAGTCATTTTTCTCGTGGACCGTCTCGCTATTTCATCGATTGCCTCCTGTAGCACTATTTGCACATCTGACGGGATACACATTAATCTGATTTTAGTCCCATTTTTCGTTGTTTAATATATTTTCTACACTGACTTGAGGGTTGGTAGGAGCCCGTAGCAAGATTGGTATAGTGCTGTTTTAGTTGTTAGTGCTGCTGCTGTTATTACTAGTGCTGCTGCTGTTATTACTAGTGCTGCTGCTGTTATTACTAGTGCTGCTGCTGTTATTACTAGTGCTGCTGCTGCTGTTATTACTAGTGCTGCTGCTGTTATTACTAGTGCTGCTGCTGCTGTTATTACTAGTGCTGCTGCTGCTGTTATTACTAGTGCTGCTGCTGTTATTACTAGTGCTGCTGCTGTTATTACTAGTGCTGCTGCTGTTATTACTAGTGCTGCTGCTGTTATTACTAGTGCTGCTGCTGCTGTTATTACTAGTGCTGCTGCTGTTATTACTAGTGCTGCTGCTGCTGTTATTACTAGTGCTGCTGCTGTTATTACTAGTGCTGCTGCTGTTATTACTAGTGCTGCTGCTGTTATTACTAGTGCTGCTGCTGTTATTACTAGTGCTGCTGCTGTTATTACTAGTGCTGCTGCTGTTATTACTAGTAATAACAGCTTCATGCCCGTATCCCGTCGGTCCAGCAAGACCTACAATTATCTTAACGTTCATTATTTAATAAAAAACAATGCTACGCACTTAAATTAATTTAGAAACCTTATTCTTACCTTCTCGTACCTGCTCATGACCTCTTATCTTACTCTTTTATCTTATACATTTTCCTGTACCTTCCTCTCTTCTTTACGGGCTATTCATGCCCGTGCCACCTCTTTGGTGGCTTAATCTTCATAAAATGTTTCAATCTCACTCTTATCACTCGACTTGATAATGGTGCCGGACGGACCGAAACGTCGTCGCTGGTCCATCTTATGAGTTGTGGTTTGGTCATCTTAATTTTGACAAGAAATTCAAGACATCTATTTGCCAAATATTAATTGACTGAAATGCCAGGATGAAGTCAAATAAAAAATGAAATCTGAAGACTTTAAGGTCCCAGCTGGTGCTGCCCAGCTGGTCCTGCCCAGCTGGTGCTGCCCAGCTGGTGCTGCCCAGCTGGTGCTGCCCAGCTGGTGCTGCCCAGCTGGTGCTGCCCAGCTGGTGCTGCCCAGCTGGTGCTGCCCAGCTGGTGCTGCCCACCTGGTGCTGCCCAGCTGGTGCTGCCCAGCTGGTGCTGCCCAGCTGGTGCTGCCCAGCTGGTGCTGCCCAGCGTTCTGTCGGTGCTGAAGTGTTTGAGATACGCGATAGTTTAGACATTTTTTTAACAATCTTAGAAGCGATCTCTTTAACCCACAAAGGATTAATTTTATGCAACCCAAATCTTATATTTAACGTATTATCATTATATCTAATTAGGCTAGATTGAATGATACTTTTTTGTCAATAAATGATTTGCTTAAGGTAAATAGACATTTAGAGTCTAATGCAAAGGTTGATTAGATCATTCAACTCTATATCCAAAATAAATGAGCAACGGATTTGATTCCTGCTCTGATCTTGCACTATTTTGACGTTAAAGAATGTATTTGGTCAAGGATTTTACCGACTGACCGATGTACAGCTTATCTTAACTCTTACAATGTATCTAAGAGACACACATCAACTTAGCATCGGGGAATTCTTTATCAGAATATTTTAGCCTGCGCTCATAGCTTTAAAAAACAAACTAATGATAAAATTGATAAATTTTATCAATTATTTAAATTGATAATGATAAAACTGTGCAGGAAATTTGTGCCACATTCTGAGTATATGGATGAATAACCATATTTTTGGAGTGATTACCTTTACAACAAGGGAAGAGAATTATCAAGGGAAAACACCAAGCCATTACGACTATATAGCACTTGGAAGGGGTCAGGATAAGGATTTGGGATGGGACAGGGAGGGGAAGGAATGGTGCCCAACCACTTGGACGGTAGGGGATTGAACGCTGACCTGCATGAAGCGAGACTGTCGCTCTACTGTCCACCCCAAATGGTTAGAGGATGATAAGATGTTTTCTTGACCTGCATTAAAGCTGTATTTTTAACAGATTTGGTACATTGCAGCTTAAGAGGCAATCGCAAATATTTTCGACTTGTGTTCCATAAATTCAGGATTACACACACACACAGTTAAGCTCTCAAAAACATTGAGGGAAATAATGAATATCTCACCTTAATGTGGTGATTGGAATTAAAAAGCACATATAAACGTTAGTAAGTTTTCAATTAACACTGAACAAATTTGTACCTTGTCTGGCCAGACAAGGCATCTATACCACTTAATACATCTATACCACTTAATATCAGTAAGTAATATACTGGACAAAATGCTAGTTAAAAAAAACTTCACGTATAAATTACTAAATACTGGGGATAATGGGTTTTCCATTGTCACGCCAAACACCTGGACATAGAATTTACCATTAAAAACAAAGGTATTATTCTTAACACAAAGTTTAATCAAATTAATATTGCAAACAGGCAATACCAAGTTATTTTTAAGTAGTTGGGTCAACATGTATTTCAATCGATGATCAACTTGGAATCCAGTAAACAAAGTTGTCACTTAGGAACACACAATGGCTGAATGATACATTCAGATTTGTTTACTTAATAATTCAACAACAGTTCTTAAGGAGAGGCGTAGACGCAGCTCCCACTAAGGAGGCTCGAATCTGAACAAGGTACCTCACAATTTGTGTCACTTTCTTTCTGCACTCTAAATTATATTCATTTTCGGTACTCTGGGCCAAATATTTTTGTTGCTAATTGTTAATTATATTTCCTTGAACGTCACATGTTAAAACGTTCATTTGATTTTCTCTCTCTGCTTTGGTCCTGACACTTTTAACGAGGGGAAAATGCAAAATTTATTTTTATGTTTCACTGTGGCTTTCCTTCCATTTTAAGGTTAATAGTCCTGTGACCACACACACACACACACACACACACACACACACACACACACACACACACACACACGGCCTCGTAGCCTGGTGGAGGGCCTCGTAGCCTGGTGGATAGCGCGCAGGACTCGTAATTCTGTGGCGCGGGTTCGATTCCCGCACGAGGCAGAAACAAATGGGCAAAGTTTCTTTCACCCTGAATGCCCCTGTTACCTAGCAGTAAATAGGTACCTGGGAGTTAGTCAGCTGTCACGGGCTGCTTCCTGGGGTGTATGTGTGTGGTGTGTGGAAAAAAAAGTAGTTAGTAAACAGTTGATTGACAGTTGAGAGGCGGGCCAAAAGAGCAAAGCTCAACCCCCGCAAACACAACTAGGTGAATACACACACAAGAAACTCTGCCCATTTATTTCTGTCAGGGTTCGATTAGAAAGAAAGAATTACATAGAGAAATATGTAGTAGATATAATAGAGGAAAATAGATTGGTTAGAAAGGAAGGGTTCAAGAGCTAAGAGCTCGATTCTGCAGACTCAAATAGTAAATACAAAAATTAAATACATACACACACACACGGAACTAACAGCGCTTGAGAGTCATAACCGAAAGGGCTTGGGTTCGACTCTCGGCCCAGACAGAAACAAATGGGCAAAGTTTCTTTCATCTGATGCCTCTGTTTCCCTAAAGTAAAAGATATATTTTTTAATATTATTTTTTTTTACCACAGACGTGGCCTCACATTTACAATGCTAACCAGCATATATATACATTTTCTTCTGTCCTCTATGTCCTTCATTAGTTCCATATATGAATGTCTCCTCACGATATTGATCATAATGTTTAATGCTACAACTTTCAGGTCTTTGTGAATTTGTTTGATCCGTAAGATTTTCATCAGATATTTGTTTAAGTATTCTCTTTGTCACTGCTAATGAAACACCAATATTAATTTCTACTACAGGCTGTCTTTGTAAGTATGTCAACAGTGTCATCTTGAGGTTATCTTGAGATGATTTCGGGGCATAGCATCCCCGCGGCCCGGTCCTCGATCAGATCTTTTTGTTACACATCCTTACGAAGCAGCCCATAGCAGCTGTCTAACTCCCAGGTACCTATTTACTGCTAGGAAAGTCATGCTTTGAGACGCCAACTTGTGATAGAAAGCAAAGGAATTTAATTTCAAATCTGTTTTCTTTAGCAGCTAAATCATTTAACATAATTTTAATTCATTGTGTCAGGGGACAGGCAGCCAGAGTGTATTCATACACCTTAGGCTTATATTGAGGCTCTCCCCCTCCCCCCAAGACCAAATTACTGACCCTCCCCAGGATGCAACCCCACAACATGCTGACTAACTCCTGAATACCTACTTACCGCTAGGTGAACAGAGGCATTAGGTGAAATAAAAATGTGCCCAACCATTTCTGTCCCGCCCGGGATTCTAACCCGGAATTCCCTATTGTGCATCGAGAACGAAGCCGACTGTAATACCAGGATCCCTTAATCTATAGGAATATCTCAGACTACATTCTGGGTGTTACTGCTAAGTGCGTTCTATGCCAGGAGTGCACGCTGCGACTCACATTATATCAATTATATATTCCAGTATATATGTAAGAGTACAAGTCCACAAATAGGTACCAGGGAGATTGGAAGCTGCCACTGGTTGCATCTCGGGGGGTGCTCGCGTGCGTGTGAGAAATATATGTAGTAGATATTAGACAACCGTCAGTTAGACAGGCGGGGCCCAAGAGCATGCACCTCGATCCTGCAGACATAAATAGTAAATACAAATATTGAATACCTTATTTACAAAAGAGGTCACCGTAAATTACAGTTCCTCATATAATTTATTTTTTTTGCAGGTTGCGTGTTCATGGAGTCTGAGGCTGGCGGAGTCTGAGGCTGGCGGAGTCTGAGGCTGGCGGAGTCTGAGGCTGGCGGAGTCTGAGGCTGGCGGAGTCTGAGGCTGGCGGGAAAACGAGTCACACCAAAAATAATCTACAACAGCGAACTGGGAAAACTGTAAAAAAAAAAATAAGCTTTATAAAACCACAGTTCCCGCGAGGAGTACCCATATCAACACAGGAATTGTATAGCCTATTTCAAGTTTAAAAAAAATGTCACCCACTTGGGATATTGTTGGATGATTCTGATCACTTAGATTATGATGGATGGCTCTGTGATTACGTGGGATAATGTTACATGTTTCTATGACTGAATGTGTAGGTCACCACGTGAGATTATTTCTTGAAACATAGTAACGAGAAAAATAGGCTTACCTAGATCAAAATAAAACATTCTGTGCGCATGGTCCGTGCGCACAGTGGTGCCAAGTCGCTGCAGTGCGATAAGACTGGTTAAAACATGTCATTTAAAGACCTTAAAACTGTCAAATACGTAGTTACAGTTTACTTGTCGTCCAATTTAATGAACTCATACATTAACCTTTGTTAAATTGGCAATAATGATGCGTAATTTAATTCTCTGCCTCAATTTTCAGATTTTGTTTACTATTTTCGTTTGAAAATATGATACATTATCCAACGATAATATAGTTTGTTAATATAGCCAATACTTGTCCTGACTCATATACATGTATGTATATCATTTATATACATATGTATGAAATTCATATTCATAGAACACCATTCACTGAAATATGTATACCAGTAAGTCACATATGTACACTGTTTATGGACATTATAATTTATATATATATCTCTACATATTAAATGCACAATTTATGCACCATTCATGAACTTGATATATATATTATACATGCGCATATGAGCACCCCCCACCCCCAACACACTACCCCCCCTCTCACTCAAACACCATCCCCCCCACATCAACCCACCCCAGCCCCGCACACCCTCGCTACAACCCCCCCCCAGCCACCACCCTATCCCACCCACACAAACCAACCATTCCAGCTTGTATCTTTGCTCTCCCAACCACGAGTAAAGCAACACCCAGGAACCAAGAGACACAGAAAAAAACTTTTAAGGTTATGGTTACCAGTCACAACTACCATTGTTACCAGTCAACACAACTACCATTGTTACCAGTCAACACTACCATTGTTACCAGTCAACACAACTACCATTGTTACCAGTCAACACTACCATTGTTACCAGTCAACACAACTACCATTGTTACCAGTCAACACAACTACCATTGTTACCAGTCAACACAACTACCATTGTTACCAGTCAACACAACTACCATTGTTACCAGTCACAACTACCATTGTTACCAGTCAACACAACTACCATTGTTACCAGTCACAACTACCATTGTTACCAGTCAACACAACTACCATTGTTACCAGTCAACACAACTACCATTGTTACCAGTCAACACAACTACCATTGTTACCAGTCAACACAACTACCATTTGCACCAAGAAATCACATTAATGTCTTGTATCAGTGAGAAAATCAGTAGAAGCGATGATGAGGATTCGAGCCTGACCATTGGTTCGCCCCCAATCAATTCTGTAACGACATGCCCAAAAGTAATGCAACCTGGGATTCAACTGAATCCTCTGGGGAGGAAGCCCTGAGGCTTCCATTGAATTCCCAATCAGGGTTACACGCATTATTGGAGCTTGAAGACTCCAATTCTTGAAGACCCTGGAGGTAGAGCTCCTATACCACAGCCAGAGTGCATGCTATGTGTGAAACCCTCATTGGGCTTCAGTGGAAGCCTCAGGGGCCCCTCCCTAGAGGATTCAGTTGAATCCTCATCATGGCTTCTATTGATTTTCTCACTGATACACCATTGTTGCCAGTCAACGCAACTACCATTGTTACCAACCCACATAACTACAATAACAATAGAACTTAATTATGTTTCCAAAATCAATATATTTCTATTTCTAGATCGTCCCTATGTTGTTGAAATCAGAAATGATGCGAGGAATCCCTGTGGTAACGAGGATTCGGAAGCTTGGTAATGAAGCTTCAGGTGCTTGGTAACGATGCTTCGTATGCTCAGTAACGAGGCTTTAGGTGCATGGTAACGTGGCCTTTGAGAGCTTAGTAACAAGTATTCAGAAGCTTCGTAACGGAAATAAAATTTAACACCTGGTGGAACCCAGACCAAAAGACTATTTTCATAACTCGATGTTATAGAAAAGGAGGTGATTTCTTTATTATTTTTTCCAATACTTTGTTGTGATTAATCAAAGAGGAAATAAGACACTGTTAAAGATTAATAGTTTTTATAAGAGTATAAATGTATGCAAAGTGAAAAAAAGAAAGACCCAGCAGCATCCAATCCTAACTGTGTGTTATCGCGTGTTATGCAATAATAACACAAAGCGTCAATACGATTTCTGCGAACACGGAGGTCTGCGAACAGGAAGGTCTGCGAACAGGAAGGTCTGCGAACAGCGAGTTCTCCGAACAGCGAGGTCTGCGAACAGCGAGGTCTGCGAACAGCGAGTTCTCCGAACAGCGAGGTCTGCGAACAGCGAGGTCTGCGAACAGCGAGGTCTGCGAACAGCGAGGTCTGCGAACAGCGAGGTCTCCGAACAGCGAGACGAGGGGCAGGAATAACAGACTAGTGAGAGAGACAGACGGCCCAAATGAGAAATAAAGATGAAGGTAAGAGGCGTTGACACCATATAATACCGATATATATAAACAGATTGATTGTAAACAGAGGGGGAAAAAAAGGACAAATGTATCATATTGTCGCATCAATATAACAAACTTCCCTTCTCCCACTTCACAGGCAAAGAAGACACACAAAGAATAAAACGCATTACCAGGAAAGAATAACCCGCATATAGGCGAAGATACCCAGGCGAGGAACGGGAGAAGACACCAGAGCCAACAGAAGAAGAAGAGGAGCTCGTAGCCACCATGTACAGCATGGACGGCTTCGATATGGAGGCGCTCAACAGGCAGTTCTTCGAGTCGGCGGCCTTCAGCGAGTTCCAGGCCGGGGTGGTCTTCGAGCCGGGGAGTGGCGGCTCCTCCCCCGCTCATCTCGACCAAGAGAACACGGTGAGTATGGGAGAGTGGTAGTGAGAGTGTGGTGGGAGGAGGGGTCTTGGGAGAGTGGTAGTGAGAGTGTGGTGGGAGGAGGGGTCTTGGGAGAGTGGTAGTGCGAGTGTGGTGGGAGGAGGGGTCTTGAGAGAGTGGTAGTGAGAGTGTGGTGGGAGGAGGTGTCTTGGGAGAGTGGTAGTGAGAGTGTGGTGGGAGAAGGTGTCTTGGGAGAGTGGTAGTGAGAGTGTGGTGGGAGAAGGTGTCTTGGGAGAGTGGTAGTGAGAGTGTGGTGGGAGAAGGTGTCTTGGGAGAGTGGTAGTGAGAGTGTGGTGGGAGAAGGTGTCTTGGGAGAGTGGTAGTGAGAGTGTGGTGGGAGGAGGGGTCTTGGGAGAGTGGTAGTGAGAGTGTGGTGGGAGGAGGGGTCTTGGGAGAGTGGTAGTGAGAGTGTGGTGGGAGAAGGTGTCTTGGGAGAGTGGTAGTGAGAGTGTGGTGGGAGGAGGGGTCTTGGGAGAGTGGTAGTGAGAGTGTGGTGGGAGGAGGGGTCTTGAGAGAGTGGTAGTGAGAGTGTGGTGGGAGAAGGTGTCTTGGGAGAGTGGTAGTGAGAGTGTGGTGGGAGGAGGGGTCTTGAGAGAGTGGTAGTGAGAGTGTGGTGGGAGAAGGTGTCTTGAGAGAGTGGTAGTGAGAGTGTGGTGGGAGAAGGTGTCTTGGGAGAGTGGTAGTGAGAGTGTGGTGGGAGAAGGTGTCTTGGGAGAGTGGTAGTGAGTGTGATAGTGTCTTGGGAGAGTGATATGAGAGAGCAAGAAATGGTGTATTCGAAGATGATGCCTAAGAGGGTTTTTGCTGCATCCTAGAGAATCCTACTGCACCCTCTAGGAATGCTAGAAGGTGCAGCAATACCCCAGGTTGCAATCCTTCGACCTAGTCGTATCATGGCTGGGAACACCCAGCGCATAGGTTCGAACTCTCACCACGGCTCCTGTGACTTTGGTCTTTGATGCATGACGTCAGTGTGATTACTCTCTGTGTATATTTCGAAGCTGGAGGCATATGTTGTATATAATATATTGCTACTGTGTGTGAGAGGTGGGCACAGTGTGTGTGTGAGAGGTGGGCACAGTGTGTGTGTGAGAGGTGGGCACAGTGTGTGTGTGAGAGGTGGGCACAGTGTGTGTGTGAGAGGTGGGCACAGTGTGTGTGTGAGGTGGGCACAGTGTGTGTGTGAGAGGTAAGCACAGCGTGTGTGTGAGAGGTGGGCACAGTGTGTGTGTGAGAGGTAAGCACAGCGTGTGTGAGAGAGGTGGACATAGAAAACACAAATGTTTGTGAGCTGCCATGATTAATAGTACATCATATTTTATCCGTTGGCGATTATTTGACGTCAAAATACGGTGCCATATTCAATAGGACAGGTGGCTAGGCTGGATGAAGGGTTATATAGTGTACTATACACACTATATAGACACTTCTATAGTGGAGGAACAGATCCGTCTACCCAGAATGTCTGTCTAACTCTTTTTTCCTTTTTGAAGTACCTGATGTTTGAGGGCGACAGCGGAGGCTCCTCTCCGTCACACAACGACCAGGAGAACACGGTGAGCACCAACGACCTCTGGATCTGTCTACACACGACGGCTCTTGAAGCGGTGTTATCGCTGTCAAAACGACGGCTTCTGCTGCCAATATATTTGTCTGGGAACTTCCTCTCTTCTCACCTACTGCTGCTGCTGCTGCTTGGGTGCTTGCATCCCTACTCTTTGTTGCAGATTATTATTGTCTTTTGGGAATGTTTTTATCTGTTATTTTCGGGGTTTTCTGAGCCTGTTTGGTTATCTTTTTATCCGTTCATACTGCTTACTGTATTCTATTTTTGTTCTCAATGTTTCTGCATGACCTGCAGCTGACTTTCTGTTTAGCCTAGTCTAACCTGTTGTCTGGTTTTCTCTTATTGTTGCTTGCTTTAGGCAATAACAAGAGGGATCTTGCTTTTGTGCATCTCTCTCTTTTTCTTAGCCAGAGTGCTCCTATTGTTGAATGTCCTTACTTAGCCTCTTACTGAATGTCCTCTCCTGACTTTATTTCTCCTTATTGTCTGAGCATATTTTCCTTCCATTCTACTGTCTGTCATCCCTTTATAATATCCATGTAAATGTCCATTTATGTTTTATTGCCTGGTATAATATTTCTATGGTCTTGGCTTATCAATAATCTGCCTCGGTTTTTTTTTTCAGAGGCATCGTCTCCGTTTTTAGCTTATAAACGGTCCGAGGATCTAAATGAGCTAGTATGAGTACCCAATCACGTATCTGTATACTAAATCCGTTTTTAATCTGCATGTCTTAATTATCACTGATGATTATCTATAGGTTTGTAATCTTTAGTAAAACATTCACATATTTACACATTTTTTTTATTGTTTCAGAAGGAATTGGTAAATGTCATCATCTATAGCAGCCAAGGCTGTCAGTCACGCTGCTCACGCCTTATGCGTTAATCTCGTCGATAGCTGTATAAAATGAGCCTAATTTCAGATTTACTGTCATACAAATTGGCACGAGCCTATATTGTATCAAGTAGTCATTAGTAGAAACTCGTAATTTTTCCCTGTTAAATAACTGTTTCGGCATGTCGTAGCTTTTATTTCGACCACATAACAATCCATGTGTGTCTGGAGTGTTTGACAGTCACACAGTACCTTCCCAGGTGTATATGAAGTGCTTGACAGTCACACAGTACTCTCCCTGGTGTGTCTGGCGGTGTTTCCCTGCCACACAGCTCCTCCCTGGTGTGTCCGGGATGTTTCCCTGCCACACTGTCCCTCCTTGGTGTGTCTGGTGTGTTTCCCTGCCACACAGCCCCTCCCTGGTGTGTCTGGGATGTTTCCCTGCCACACAGCCCCTCCCTGGTGTGTCTGGGATGTTTCCCTGCCACACAGCTCCTCCGTGGTGTGTCTGGGATGTTTCCCTGCCACACAGCCCCTCCCTGGTGTGTCTGGGATGTTTCCCTGCCACACAGCTCCTCCCTGGTATGTCCAGGATGTTTCCCTGCCACACTGTCGCTCCTTGGTGTGTCTGGTGTGTTTTCTGCCACACAATCCTTCTCTGGTGTGTCTGGGGTGTTTCACTGCCCCACAGCCCCTTCCTGGTGTGTTTTCCTGCCTCACAGTCCTTCCCTGGTGTGTCTGGGGTGTTTCTCCTGCCACACAGTCTCGCCCTTGTTTGTTTCCCTGCCACACAGCCCCTCCCTAGTGTTTCCCTGCCACACAGCCCCTCCCTGGTGTGTTTCCCTGCCACACAGCCCCTCCCTGGTGTGTTTCCCTGCCACACAGCCCCTCCCTGGTGTGTTTCCCTGCCACACAGCCCCTCCCTGGTGTGTTTCCCTGCCACACAGCCCCTCCCTGGTGTGTTTCCCTGCCACACAGCCCCTCCCTGGTGTGTTTCCCTGCCACACAGCCCCTCCCTGGTGTGTTTCCCTGCCACACAGCCCCTCCCTGGTGTGTTTCCCTGCCACACAGCCCCTCCCTGGTGTGTTTCCCTGCCACACAGCCCCTCCCTGGTGTGTTTCCCTGCCACACAGCCCCTCCCTGGTGTGTTTCCCTGCCACACAGCCCCTCCCTGGTGTGTTTCCCTGCCACACAGCCCCTCCCTGGTGTGTTTCCCTGCCACACAGCCCCTCCCTGGTGTGTTTCCCTGCCACACAGCCCCTCCCTGGTGTGTTTCCCTGCCACACAGCCCCTCCCTGGTGTGTTTCCCTGCCACACAGCCCCTCCCTGGTGTGTTTCCCTGCCACACAGCCCCTCCCTGGTGTGTTTCCCTGCCACACAGCCCCTCCCTGGTGTGCTTCCCTGCCACACAGCCCCTCCCTGGTGTGTTTCCCTGCCACACAGCCCCTCCCTGGTGTGTTTCCCTGCCACACAGCCCCTCCCTGGTGTGTCTGGAATACCATCCGTTAAGGCGTATGATTACCTTTTACTGCTCTTATATCTGGTGCATATTCCCTCTCATATCCAGGTGCTGCGCAGGAAGAAGAAGCGGCGGTGTCTGATGGCGCAGATGCAGCAGCGCCAGGCGGCCAACATGCGCGAACGCAAGCGCATGCAGAGCATCAACGACGCATTCGAGGGCCTTCGCGCGCACATCCCGACCCTCCCGTATGAAAAGCGGCTCTCGAAGGTGCGTGGGCCCCGTGTACTCACCTAGTTGTGCTTGCGGGGGTTGAGCTTTGACCAAAGAGCCAAAGCTCAGCCCGGCCCTCCCCCCCTCCTCCAAATACAACTATGTGTGTAGACACACTGTCACCTACACACACACCTATATACACACCTACACACACACCTATATACACACCTACACACACACCTATATACACACCTACACACACACCTATATACACACCTACACACACACCTATATACACACCTACACACACACCTATATACACACCTACACACACACCTATATACACACCTACACACACACCTATATACACACCTACACACACACCTATATACACACCTACACACACACACACACACACACACACACACACACACACACACACACACACGCACACACACACACACACACACACACACACACACACACGCACACACACACACAGCCACAGAGATATTAGAAAGAACTTTTTTAGTGTCAGAGTGGTTGACAAATGGAATGCATTAGGCAGTGATGTGGTGGAGGCTGACTCCATACACAGTTTCAAGTATAGATATGATATAGCCCAGTAGGCTCAGGAATCTGTACACCAGTTGATTGACAGTTGAGAGACGGAACCAAAGAGCCAGAGCTCAACCCCCGCAAGCACAACTAGGTAAGCACAACTAGGTGAGTACAACTAGGCGATTATAACTAGGCGAGTACAACTAAGCGAGTACACTCACACACACTTACCTTACAGGCCTAATAGAATTCCATGATCAGGTGACAAAAATTAAGCAAGAAAGAGAAAGGTGGGCGGACTTCATTTCCTTGGACTGTTGGAAAGCCTTTGATACAATACCCCATAAAAGGCTGGTACATAAGCTGGAGAAACAGGCAGGAGTAACTAGTAAGGTGCTCCGGTGGATAAAGGAGTACCTAAGCAATAGGAAGCAGAGAGTTACAGTGAGGGGTGATACCTCAGATTGGCGTGAAGTCACCAGTGGAGTCCCACAGGGCTCTTTACTCGGACCTATCCTGTTTCTGATATACGTAAATGATCTCCCAGAGGGTATAGACTCATTCCTCTCAATGTTTGCTGACGACGCCAAAATTATGAGAAGGATTAAGACAGAGGAGGACATCTTGAGACTTCAAGAAGACCTGGACAAGCTGCAGGAATGGTCGAACAAATGGTTGTTAGAGTTTAACCCAAACAAATGTAATGTAATGAAGATAGGTGTAGGGAGCAGAAGACCAGATACAAGGTATCATTTGGGAGATGAAGTACTTCAAGAGTCAAAGAGAGAGATAAAGACCTGGGGGTTGATATCACACCAGACCTGTCCCCTGAAGCCCATACCAAGAGGATAACATCAGTGGCATATGCCAGGTTGGCCAACATAAGAACGGCATTTAGAAACTTGAGTAAGGAATCATTCGGAACTTTGTATACCGCATACGTCAGATCAGTCCTGGAGTATGCAGCTCCAGCCATAGTCCATATCTAGTCAATCATAAGACTAAACTGGAGAAGGTTCAAAGGTTTACCACCAGACTAGTACCCGAACTGAGAGGTATGAGCTACGAGGAGAGACTACGGGAATTAAACCTCACTTTGCTGGGAGACAGAGGAGTTAGGGGGGGGGGGACATGATCACATATAAGATTCTCAGAGAAATTGACAGGGTAGATAAAGACAGACTATTTATCACCAGGGGCACACGACTAGGGGACACAGGTGGAAATTGAGTGCCCAAATGAGCCAGAGAGACGTTAAAAAGAATGATTTCAGTGTCATAATAGCAGACAAATGGAATGCATTAGGCAGTGATGTGGTGGAGGCTGACTCCATACACAGTTTCAAGTGTAGATATGATAGAGCCCAGTAGGCTCGGGAACCTGTACTCCAGTTGATTGACAGTTGAAAGGCGGGACCAAAGAGCCAGAGCTCAACCCCCGCAAGCACAACTGAGCAACTAAGTACACACAAAAAAAATCAGATCCTAGTAACAGTATGGAACAAAACGTATAATTTTCCCTTGTAATGTTACCTCTGCGTGTAAGTTTCTGTGTTCAGTATACCCCGACCAGTATAACTTTCAGCGGTCCACCTTCACTAAACACGGTAGTCAGCGAGGTTATAGAAACGCTACTCACTAACACAGTGTTAGCGCTTTCCCCTGACCACTCAGCACCTCCCCCTGATCACTCAGCACCTCCCCCTGACCACTCAACACCTCCCCCTGACCACGGTGCGCCTTGGGCTCTCCGCAGGTGGACACCCTGCGCCTGGCCATCGGGTACATCAGCTTCCTGGCAGAGCTGGTGGCGAGCGACCGGGCGCCCGACCCTCACCTTCACCCGCCTAACCATAACGACGCCAACAGGAAGGTCATCGTCAGGAGTTCTAGAAGTGAGTCGCTGCTGTTTTGAGGGAGGGAGGGAGGGAGGGGGAGGGGCAACTATCAGGAGAAAATACCAAGCCTTTACTATATAGCACTATGAAGGGGTCAGGATAAGGAATATTCTCAGATCTAGGAGACTCGCTCTTGGGGGATCAGATGTGTGAGTGAAGATGACACCAACTCATAGTTTAGTATATTGGAAATTCTAACTCTTTTGTGTTATACTTAAATATATATTTTTATAGTCATTTGCCTAAAGTAAATATTTTACCTAAATTGGTATCTTAACTTTGCTGTTTCAAGCATGTTATATCTTATTTTCTATCCCATATCTACCTTCCTTTCCCTCCCCCCCCCCTCTCTACATCTCTCTTTCTCACACAACTCTCTCTCACTCTCTCTCTCTCTCAGTCTCTCTCTCTCTCTCACTCTCTCTCACTCTCTCTCTCTCATTCTCTCTCTCTCTCATTCTCTCTCTCTCTCATTCTCTCTCTCTCTCTCTCTCTCTCTCTCTCTCTCTCTCTCTCTCTCTCTCTCTCTCTCTCTCACTCTCTCTCTCTCTCACTCTCTCTCTCTCTCACTCTCTCTCTCTCTCTCTCTCATTCTCTCTCTCTCTCATTCTCTCTCTCTCATTCTCTCTCTCTCACTCTCTCTCTCTCTCACTCTCTCTCTCTCTCTCTCTCATTCTCTCTCTCTCTCATTCTCTCTCTCTCATTCTCTCTCTCTCACTCTCTCTCACTCTCTCTCTCTCAGTCTCTCTCTCTCTCATTCTCTCTCTCTCTCACTCTCTCTCTCACTCTCTCTCACTCTCTCTCATTCTCTCTCTCTCTCATTCTCTCTCTCTCTCTCTCTCTCTCTCTCTCTCTCTCTCTCTCTCTCTCTCTCTCTCTCTCTCTCTCTCTCTCTCTCTCTCTCTCACTCTCTCTCTCTCACTCTCTCTCTCTCACTCTATCTCGCTCACTCTCACTCACACATTTTATTTAAAATATATTATAGGATAGATCCCTCCCACCCTCCATCCATCCCACCTACTATCCCTCAGTTGCATTAACTAACTCTCCATCCCTCTGGCAGCGAGTGTGGATAGCGTGCCACACTCCCTCACCTGGTCCCACGTCCGCCCACACGTTATTAATGGCAAGGTGTCCGCCAAGACATGGATCCCAGAGCCGCAGAAGCGCCAGTGAACATTCGGTGAACACTCGAGGAGCACTTCATGAACCCTAATTGAAGATTTAGTGAACCCTCAGTGAACAGTGAAGTTAAGTGAACAATGAATTGTCAATGAACACTTGGTAAACCTTTGGGGAAACCCTGGTCGAACTTTCGGCGAACACTCGGGGTTGAACACTAGGAGAATGCGTATTGAACGTTGTGAACGCTTGGTGAACATAGTAAGAGTGAATATTGTGGTCACTTGGTTCGCGCTGTGAACGTCTGGTGAACGCTGTAAGCTCTTGGTGAATAGTACGAATCTTCAGAACATTTTACAAAATCATGAACACTCGTGAGCATCTAGTGAACATACGGCGCTATAACATATAACAGTGAACACTCAGGGCGTGGCACTGTCACCGAGGCACTTGGGGCGTGGCACTTACTGAACTCAGTGACTTTCACAGTGGGGGGGGGGGGGTACTTACAAGAGCAGCAATGCAATTTGCATGCAACAACAATCACGAGGAACTGAACAAAATGGCGATCAAGACCTCTTAGAGTGACTATGTCTGCGTATCCACAAAAATGGAACTTACATATATACGAGAACATTTCAACTGCTCCAAAAGTTCTGAAGTTGATTACGTTCAGCAATGAATGTGAAGAGTAATGAAAGCGCTGGACATTGAACTTTTGCATTGGCTTCTAGAGAACGTGGGAGAATGTTCTGCCGTTAGTGGTGAACACACCGCAAGCTTCAAAAGTTCGATACAAAGAGTTCGATTCAATGTCCAGTCAATTCCTATTTTCATTGAGATGTTCGAGTTTCAAGACTCTTTGATGGCACCGATGGTTAGAAGTATTTAGTGTTAATATGTCGAGTTTTTCACTCTGTGCGTGTGTGTGTATATATGAATGTGTGATTTGCATATGCGTGACTGGGACTGTCAGTCTCTCCTTGGAGAGACTCCCCTGGGAGTCGACCAGGGGCCTTGGGAGTCGACCGGGAGCCCCGGGAGTCGACTGGAGGCCCTGGGAGTCGACTGGAGGCCCTGGGAGTCGACCGGGGGCCTTGGGAGTCGACCAGGGGCCCCTGGGAGTCGACCGGGAGCCCCGGGAGTTGACTGGGGGCCCCGGGAGTCGACCGGGGGCCCTTGGGAGTCGACCGGGGGCCCCGGGAGTCGACCGGGGGCCCCGGGAGTCGACTGGGGGCCCCGGGAGTCGACCGGGGGCCCCTGGGAGTCGACCGGGGGCCCCGGGAGTCGACCGGGGGCCCCTGGGAGTCGACCGGGGGCCCCGGGAGTCGACCGGGGGCCCCTGGGAGTCGACCGGGAGCCCCGGGAGTCGACCTGGGCCACAACACATTTGAGGTATTACACAAGACATTGCTTTAGGTTGTGTGGGCATGCCAGTTACACCGCTTTTTCTACGCTTACTCTACCAAAGATTAGTAACCAAAGATTAGTGACCACAGCTCAGACACCATGGGCGGGTATAGGCCTGTAGAGCGATCGCTCGGGTGTGGCTCCCAGCTGTTCGTTGCCTAAAGACAACAAAGTAATTATAAAAAAGGCTTGGCGCCTAATTATAAAAAGGCGCCAGGCGCTAAATATCACTAAGGATGCCAGTTCTAGAACAAAGGCGCATAAGGCGAACGATATCAAAGGTATCTGATTCACCAAGGATTCTATCGAGGGACAAGTGACCGCGAGGGACGGTCGGGAAGCAAGACACACGCTCGTCCTGGAAGTCAGGACATTCAACAAGAATGTGAACGACTGTAAGAGGGACAATGTAGTTTGGACAATAAGGAGCAGGGCGGCGCTCCATAAAGTGTCCGTGAGTTAAATGCGTATGGCCAATACGTAACCTTGCCAAAGCCGTTTCCCACCGCCGGTTATGGTGGTAGGAGGAAGGCCATGGGAATGCACAACCCCTTAAGAGCACGCAGTTTGTTACCAGTAACAGAAGACCAACAACCTTGCCAACGGGCAAGGATGGAGGAATGAATAAGTGGGTAAAAGTCGGAATAAGGAGCACCTTTACTGAAGATGGGACAAGTCTTAAACCTGCTGGAAATAAGAAACAACCCATGTTGAATTTCAACTACCACAGGATGGACTGGATTAAAAAAAACTCCAGAGCCATGAGGGCACTGCGAGAGTCGACTACATCAACAAAGGAAGATTGATAGCAGTTGAAGAGCATACAAAATAGCAAAAAGTTCTGCCGTGAAGATGCTAGTCTCCAGAGGCAGGCGACACATATAGGTGTGTTCAGGAAAAAAGAACAGAGTAGCCTACACCGTCTGCAGACTTAGACCCATCGATGAAGACGGAAATGGAGCGGGAGTATGAAGAAAAGTATGCAAGGAAAAGTAGTTTCAGAACTGTAGAAGGGGGATAAAAGTTTTAGTCACGTGGGTCAAGGTTTTACAAAAACTTCGGAATGGGGACCTTCCATGGGGGCCAAGGAGGGAACGACACGAGGATAAACATTGGTAACACGAACCGAAAGAGAACCTTGCAAGGGAGGCAACCGGACAGAAAGAGGGGTAGGTGGTGAAAGGGGAACAGGAACCACAAGAAGGGTCAAGATAAAAAAATACAAGTGTGCCATTGAAACATAACTGACTCACCGAGCACATGGCTTCTTCAGCCGAGTCTTAATTTGTAAGATGCATGTCTATAGAGAAGTTGGCTTGTATGACCTCTGCCGGGAAAGGGGAGGGGGGGGGGGAATGGGGAGGAGGTGGGGTCTGCTTAAGCAGCAGACTGAAATGACAGGAAGTCGCCAAGAAGTCTTGAGGAATTTTATATACCGATCACATAGCGTTGACTCATTCATACCACACCATCCAGTTCGCTCCATTTGTCACAACGTACAAATACCCAATGTTTTAACCTTAAAAGGGGCCGCACGAACCCAAGCCACTCTCCAAACCTACTGCTTTTCACAGCACCCCAAGCCACCCACCCAAGCCGCACCTCTTCACAGTACCCTACACCTGTTACATTGGTTACCATTACGTCGCACTGAGAGGACAGGACGTGAACACTTCCAACCTCAAGACTCTGGGTCAACCACCAAGACCCAACAGCTGATGAGCCTCTGGAACGATGGTTCCTGCCTAGACAGAGTTGATGTAATGCCCAATATATATATATATATATATATATATATATATATATATATATATATATATATATATATATATATATATTAAAAAGTGTATAATACGCAAGTTAAATCTCACAAATGTATACTTCTGTATTAAACTTTATTTAGTACTGGCCTGATACCAGTGCTCAACCCCCCCCCACGCCCCCCCTTTCCCGGGACCCCTCCTCCCCCCCCCCCCTCCCAGATGTAGAGTATACCTACGTGAGGTAAACGAGAAGAAATGATATGAAATGCAGTGAAAAGTGATGACATTTAATTAAATTAAACAAAATGAAATGAAATGTAATGAAAAAAAGTGACATGAGAAAATACATTAGAATTTGTAACATGAAATTAATTCAACAGTCGTAACCAAGCAAGATGAAATACAATGACTTGATATGAAATCAAATTATATTGATGTGAGCTTCTTTAGTTTTTCCTGTGTGAGGGTGATGTCTACCGTGATGTCTATCAGCATACAACGCCAACCAGTAGATTGACGTCTTGCGTAGCATCAGCAAATAAGGTCAGATGTTGCATGACGTCACGGTACAAGGTGTAATGTCAGGGCAGCTAATAAGTGACGTCAGGCGTAACAACCTAGATGTGACATCAGCAAAGCGGACGAAGAGTGACGTCAGAACAGCAGCTGCGTGGAGTTGGAGGCCGAAGGAGAGAGAGAGAGAGAGAGGCGAGGGGACAGCAGTCCCACTGTACACATTCTGTGATGATATGTTATATGTTGTTCACGTGCAATATATTATTAACACGTCTCTCGCCTGCATTTTTCTTCCATCCCCCCCCCCCTATCACTCGGTAAGAAAAAACAGCATCGCATCATCTAGCCGATCAGCTGGGCGTGTAAACACAACCCAGCCATGTAAACAACTCCTTATGTCAAGCTAAACTTGCAAGCAAACACTGAGAAGAGGCGGATCGAACTGCTTGCAGAACGGGAGACGACAACGGGAATCCGTTCTGGTCGTCGCAGTCGAAGGATACCTAACAGGTGAGAGAATTAGACAAATTACTAATACATTTTATAATCTAATACGCATACACATTTGACTTAAAAAAGATTAATAAGATTGATTTTTTATTTATTTATTGATTTTATTTATTTATTTTTATACAAGAAGGTACATTGGGTTAGAGAGAATACATAGCATAGTATTTACAATCTTGTAAAGCCACTAGTACGCTCAGCGTTTCGGGCAGAACGATTTATTTAGATTCAGCTCACAGTGCAATATTCATACAGCTACACTTGGTTTCTATCAAGCAATAGTCCACAACAAATATATATTTAAACAGATGGCCACGAAGGAAAATTAAATAAAATGTTTGGACTCTTTCGTGTATTTCAACACATAAAGTAATGCTAAAGTTCATGCAATACTAACATATTCGGAGAAGCAGACGAGATGACGGAATTTCCCATCATTTATCAATGGATTTGTCTTTGGGGTCAAATGTGGTAAAATTTATCTAGGATTTGTCGTCGATGGCGGGTCGACGGAATCCGGCGGTGCACGGGTCTACCCTATTACAAAGGGGGGGTGGGGAGAGTGTTTATAAATAGCCTAATAATGCTAAACAGAGAATACTAATAAAGGAGTTAGGCTATACCCGGGCCCCTGGGAATTAATCCCTCAAGTCAATTAAAAAAAAAAACATATCTAGGTAATGACCATCTAACTCCAGACAAGGGAGGTGGTAAACTCCAATTAAAACTCTGAGTTGCGTGGTGACCGCCGGCCAGGTCGGACGTTCCTGAGGTCTCTCCGCTCCTGGCTAGTGTTTACGTTGGGTGATTGCTTGTTTGCCCTGCTGGTGGTGGTTTGCTACTGACAGGGTGACGTTTGCCTTTGCCATTGGGACGTCTCGCCCTCCAATGAAGAGGACGTTGTCGGCTGGTCTCGCGTTTACGGTGCCGGTGGACCATCCATTGGTTGGTGTCGCCCTGGTGGACGTGCTACATGTACAGCTGTCTGACCTGGTGGGCATCCAGCTGCTTCAGGGCCACCGTGCTGTGGTCAAGTTCCGCCTCCAGGCTGCCTTTCAGGCGTTTCTCGAGCGGTGTGAGGGGCGTGTTTACCCTCTCCCTGATACTGCTGGCACCGTTAAGGTGGTGAATCTTAGTGTCACCTTGACGTCTGTGGCGGTACATGGTGCCCCCTTCGAATTTCAGGACGACTTTTTAACCTCCTGTTTTGAACGATTTGGGACAGTGTTAAGTGTTCGTTCGAACAAGGTCGTTGCCGGCCACTGTGTTGGTATGCTTGACGGCTCCCGCACCCTGACGATGTCGTTGAAGTGTAGTGTACCGTCGTCGATGTCCGCGTTGGGTTACATGCTCCGCTGCTTGTACCGGGGTCAACCGCGCACCTGTTATCGGTGTGGTCACGAGGGTCATCTGGCTGTGGCGTGCGATGTGGGAGCAACTGGTCGGGTGCATGTTTTTCGTGCGGAGGATTTTCCGCCACTGTTGCGTTCGGACGGTTCTGAGGACGGAGTGGGTGCTGTGCCTGAGGCGCCTGATTGCCTGTCTGCTGCTCCGCCTGTTGAGGCGGGTTCTATGGCGACACGTCAGGTGACTGCTGTGGCCTCTGGGGTTGTTGAGCCGGTGTGTGTGGGTGTCTGGCCGTCGCCTGCACTGCGTGTAGTGAAGGGTGTTTCGGTGGAGGTCCATGTCCCGCCCCCGCCTGTGGATGTGATACCGGCTCCCGGGGACGCGGGTTCTGCTGTTTTGGAGGGAGTGCTTCAGCAAGGTGAGGTGCCTGCCGTGCCTGTGTGTGTTGACGACTGTAGTTCTGCTCTTTCCATCCCTTTGCAGAAGCGTGCGCGTCGGTGCTCTGAGGCTGTTTCCCTGGATGATGTAGACAGTGTGGGTGATGTGGCCTCTGTGGACTCTTCGGACGGTGCGGGTGTGGCCTGTGTGGATGTGACGATGGTGGCCGTGCCTGCGGCGGGGCCTGCTGGGCGTGTTGTGGGGCGGCCTGTCTCGAAGCGTTCACGGCGGGCTCGGAGTGTGTCTCCCCTTCGTGGTGTGCCTTGGGAGGAGGTGGGGGAGTATGGTGCTCTGGCGTCCCCCGCCGAGGATGATGGTGCTGTGAGGGGCTCCGAAGTTGCTACCTGTGCCTCTCCTGCTGTTGGATCTCCGCAGTGGGGGGTTGTCCCTGATGATCGGGGCCTCGTCGTGATGTTGCGGAAAGATGTGCGCCGGGCGGCCTCGGCTCCTGTGCCCTGTGGTGGGGTCGATGCCGCGCCTGCATCCCCTGCGGTTCCCCCTCCTTCATTGCCCCGGTCTGGGGGAAGCCTACTCCCAGCTGCTGGGGTCGTGCCCTGTGGGGGTCCGGTGTTGGGCCCTTATCGAGATGCCCAGGTGCTTCCGGTCCCGTGGTGCTCATCTGGGTGTCGCGGGTGAAGTGTATAGTGCCGAATAAGATGTCTCAGCCGAGGCCACCGCCTGGTGGCCAAGTGTCCGATGACACGTGGGTGATTTGGGAGGCGTACTGCTTGCGCTTTCCGATATACAAGTTCCCAGAAAAGTATTAGTTCACGTCTGATCAGCTGCCGCCGTGACTTCGTCGCCCCGCCCTACGGTGCGGGGAGTCTCCCTCTAACGTCCCCCTCTGTTTTCATCGCCACTCCTCTCTCTACGACCCGTCACATCTAACACTTTTGACTTGCTTCTCTTCCTTAACGTCAATGCGTCTCCCTACATTTGTCCTGGTGCAGTCATCGGGAGGGTAAACCCTTCATGCAAACTGCATCTATTCTCGAGAAGAAGAAGAAACTCTGTTTATTAATTACGGAAACCCCCAAGTATCATCACAATGCTTTTTTCCCTCCATACGAAATCTTACTTAATATTCACGAAGCGCAAGTGCTTCGTGAATCTGGCCATGAACAATAGGAACCTTTTGCCAGATTCACGAAGCAGTTACGCAAGTACTTACGAACGTGTACATCTTTCCCCAATTTTTGACGCCTTTGGTTACATTTATTAAACAGTTTACAAGCATGGAAACTTCCCAATCAACTGTTATTGTTATAACCAGCCTCCTGGTGCTTCGGAGCTCATTAACTGTTTAATAATTCTAAACAAAGCCGCCAAAAGATTGAGAAAAGATGTACAGGTTCGTAAGTCCTTGCCTATAACTACTTCGTGAATCTAGTCCTTGGATCGTAACAGTCCCGGGTCGACCCGTGCACCGCCGGTTACCCTCATCTAGAATAAAACCAGGGTAACCCTCACGTCCTAAGTTACGTTAAATCTCAGTCTCTACATTAGGCAGGAGACGAGATGCACATTGAAGCAAGCTGGTGGTTGGCTTATGGTCCCTTAAGGGGAAAGCCCAAAACTTAACCAAAGACAAAATATAAATGAAAACCACTTGCCAGTGACTGTTCCAACTTACAGGATCCCCAAGGTTCCAGACAGGGATCCCCCAGGTTCCAGCCAGGGCTTCCCCAGGTTCCAGCCAGGGCTTCCCCAGGTTCCAGCCAGGGCTTCCCCAGGTTCCAGCCAGGGCTTCCCCAGGTTCCAGCCAGGGCTTCCCCAGGTTCCAGCCAGGGATCCCCAAGGTTCCAGTCAGGGCTCTCCAAGGTTCCAGCCAGGGCTCCCCAGGTTCTAGCCAGAACTGGTGGGTTTACCTGCATGAAGTCACTAGAACTGGTGGGTTTACCTGCATGATGTCACTAGAACTGGTGGGTTTACCTGCATGATGTCACTAGAACTGGTGGGTTTACCTGCACGATGTCACTAGGACTCTCGAGCGGGCCATAAGTTTACTACAATCCTTGCACTGTAAATTAAATTACTGTTACTGAAATCCTTGCACTGTATCCATATTTCGCTTCCAGAAGATAAACGACATATCAGATTAAGAAACAAGTAGTGTTTTGTGAAGACTAATAATAACAAACAGAAGCTCTCCTACGACTCTGTAATATCTCCATTGCTCAAATGATTATGTTTAGCGATAAGACCTACCATTAATGTATAATGACTTACTGTAAATATATACCTCTTGAAATATAGCATTCTCTGTAACTAGCTGACATTGTAATTATAAAAGGTGTGAAGGATAAATGAAATTGTTAATGTAATAATCTTCGTCGAGGTCTGATAAAGACCTTTTGTGCCCTCTGTAATCCTTTTTGCGCTACCGCTCACAGGATGAGTATGGGGTGCACAATAAACTAGCCGCCCCCGGCGGCAACAATAAAAAAATCAATGCGTCAATATCTGCATTTCAGTGCGGACTATCAATACACAAACTTAATACTGGAAAACACACACACACACACACAACATTTTCTGGATAATTGCCTCATTCTTCTGTCTTGGACAAAAAATCAAGCGGGATTTGAACGTGCTCCAGTGCCTGTAGCCGATGTCCCCTTTGGCGTCCATAAAAAAAATCATTTCCTACCTTTCGTGCATAAAATATACACACACCCCCTCCCTACCCCCACACTATAAATGCTCTGAAATCTTCTTTTACCAGCTGCACGCTAGACCAGAGAGACTCAGGGCGTTGGAGGGAGAGATTTTGCGTGTATCGACAGCCGTGGTTGGTGATGGGAACCGCCAGCTGGCCCATGGGACCCGGCTCAGCCTTCGCCCAGAATCCAAAACCCTGGAAAATTGAAGAACGAATCCAGTTTCTTAATATTATTGCGGCGACTGCGGACTTACAGTCCTCGTTTTCTTTCTTTAATTTTGGCTGTTTGATATTTCCAGGCGATTGGTTACTGTGTTTGTGACTTAATGGGTTGTTTTGTCTAGTTTCTTTAATTAGGTTTTTAGGTAATGTTTATACCGCTGGCGAACACTTACGGTAAATCAAATAATAAATGCATTTCGGGCCGTGGAAGTAATTATGCCGCTAAATAAACTTAATTAAGGAAACTTTGGAACAAAAAGTTTCTTAATTTTTACCGACAAGAAAATGACAATATGAAGAAAATCTTCACCCGCCAACTGGTGCCACCCGTCAATCGCCATCACATGTCAATCGCCGTCACTTGTAAATCGCCGTCACATGTCAATCTCCGCCATAAGATGTTTCGTTATCGCTCCATAACTCGCCGCTACTGCTACCCTAAATTCATCGCTAGTTTTCACCACTCGGGCTCACCATAGCCCGTGCTACATGGACACTTCGTTCTGAGTAGCTAAATCTGAAACAACAACCACCCGTCACCACTCGCTATCACCCGTCACCACTCGCTATCACCCGTCACCGCTCGCTATCACCCGTCACCACTCGCTATCACCCGTCACCACTCGCTATCACCCGTCACCACTCGAGCTGTCAGGGGCTCGTAAGATTGGCCAGGCACGGGTGTTGAGGATGAATTGGATGAGAGCTGGAGGGTGAATTGATGAGGCGATAATTAGGGATTTGGGAGGGGATGAGTGGTGGATGCTGGGGGGAGGGAGGATGAGCTTGAGAAAGGCGGTGATGATTGAGGAGCGATGATCAGTGATCAAGCTCTAGCTCTGCATACCCGGCCTACTAGCCATGTTGGACCTAGATCTACGGTAATCTATGAATATTTCTTAACCCTCTTAGCACAGGCGCCTGACAGCTGAGTGGACAGCGCTTAGGATTCGTAGTCCTGAGGTTCCGGGTTCGATCCCTGGTGGAGGCGGAGACAAATGGGCATAAATGTTTCTTTCATTCTGATGCCCCCTGTTACCTAGTAGTAAATAGGTACCTGGGAGTTAGACAGCTGCTACGGGTTGCTTCCTGAGGGGGTGTAACAAAAAGGAGGCCTGGTCGAGGACCGGGCCGCAGGGACACTAAGCCCCGAAATTATCTCAAGATAACCTCAAGATAGCACTGGGGACTAATCTTGTCGTAAACTTCTCTGCTTGTTCAGTATTGAGTTTATGCTTCACACGGTGCGGATTCTAGATCAGCGCTGCATATTCGAGTAGTGGTCTCACATAGGCTATGAAACTGCCTGGAGAGTCTCCTGATTTTGATTCCTTAGCGACTTTCTGATGTTAGTCAGTGTCGCATATGGTGAGTGTGAGGCAGAGTGTGAGGCAGGGTGTGAGGCAGGGTGTGAGGCAGAGTGTGAGGCAGAGTGTGAGGCAGGGTGTGAGGCAGAGTGTGAGGCAGGGTGTGAGGCAGAGTGTGAGGCAGAGTGTGAGGCAGGGTGTGAGGCAGAGTGTGAGGCAGGGTGTGAGGCAGAGTGTGAGGCAGAGTGTGAGGCAGAGTGTGAGGCAGAGTGTGAGGCAGTGAGTATGTGGAGAGTGTGAGATAGAGATGACGCCGTGTGCTCACCTGTACCTACGGGGAGCGAGATCAAGCTCCTGGCTCCCGCCTCGAAGCTATGTGTCTGGTTCATTTACACCTCCCAACGTTCCAGCACTATCGTACTTGCTTCCAGAAGCTGTGAACATGGAAGGTGCTTCCATGACCTCCGTCACCAACTCTCCACCAGAGCTTTTCTTCTCAGTATCTTGTATGCTGTGGTCATATCTTCAAGGGTTCATATATTTTCTAGTATATGACTGAGTTTCCATCACCTCCCGTATCTCTGGCATCCATCTCACGACACATCTTTACTTTATATATTATTTATCTGATGTTTCACAGAGTGGCGATTCCACGCTAGCGCTGCATGTTCTAGAACTGGTCTGACATAGGTTGGATACAGTTCATAGTTTAAGGTTATACCTGTTCAAGTTTTTAGTTAATTTATTATGCACCCCCTGCATAATAGGAGGCCAGGTCGAGGACCGGGCCGTGGGGACGGTAAGCCCCGAAATCATCGCAAGGTAACCCCATACACATCGCGTGGGCGGTGGTGGAAAAGGTTACAAAGACACATAGTAAGTTCAAGAATTGAACTCCAAAACTTTTTTACCTTAGCAAGACTTGCGTTTACCTTAGTAAGACTTGCCTTTAACTTAGCAAGACTTGCTTTCAACTTAACAAGATACAGCACTGAGGAGCTAGAGTTACATCATTTATTAACAAAGATACCAACCGCACCTTCAAAGTTCGTCCAACTACCGTCGCTGTGACATCAAGAGACCCTTAAAAAAAGAGAGAAAAGTTTGTCAATTCAAGAAAGATTTAAAGGACTGCCATGGATTTGTAAGTTTTGCATACGCCGATGATGTTATTCGAATTACGTGCTGGTGCAACTGCAAGGGGGGGGGGGGTTCGTGTCCCCCGCACAAGAACTCTTCTCGCACGTACAACCTCCAGCAGTACGAATGTGTAAGGATGCAGTAGGGTCTGAAACCTGTACGATGTCACAGTCACGTCGTACACTCCTACTCCGTACGATATATAGTTTTTTCGTTGGGTTTGTTCAGCAATGCCGTAGGGAAGTATGGACATGGAATATGGTCTAAAAAACCCATAAAGAACAATGTGGATTGACCAGATCACACACTAGAAAGTGAAGGGACGACGACGTTTCCGTTCCGTCCTGGACCATTCTCACAATCGACTTGAGAATGGTCCAAGGAAGGACCGAAACGTCGTCGTCGTCCCTTCACCTTCTAGTGTGTGGTCTGGTCAACATATTTTAGCCACGTTATTGTGACTCTTCGCCAACAATGTGGGTGTCGAAGGTTACTCTAGGGGTGAGGCCGCAGTGTGGAGTGAAGCGGTGAGGGAGTGCGGGAGAGAGGAGAACAGTAGGCGAGGTGAGAGCTTGGGGGGGGGGGTGGAGAGAGGACCTAGAAATAGGGATCGTATGGTGGGCGAAGGTAGTGGAGGGCTGGGGTGGAGGTGTATGTGAGGGGGGGGGGGCAGGGAGAGTAAGGAAGGTGAGGAGGGGGGACAGGGAGAGTCAGGGAGGGGGCAGGGAGAGTCAGGGAGGGGGCAGGGAGAGTCAGGGAGGGGGGCAGGGAGAGTCAGGGAGGGGGCAGGGAGAGTCAGGGAGGGGGGCAGGGAGAGTCAGGGAGGTGCAGGGTCGTGTGTGTGTGTGGGGGGGGTTCATGTGTGTGGGAAAGCACAGGTGGGGAGCGACAGGACTGACTATCGGCCCGGCGCGTTGTTGGCGATACTGAAACCACTTCAAGACCACCATGCACGCGTCCGTTACCCTGCCTGAACCCTCGTTCGAACCCTCCAGTAAACCTGAGTCCGTACACGAGACAATACCTTTGTTCGTACTCACTCCAAATCCCCTCCCCCCCCCCCCCACCTCCCCTTCAGTGGCACCACCACCAGTTCAAAATTTTGGCAGCGGCATCATTTTTTAAATATTCAATAGTGGCACTTAAAGATATATTTACTTTTGTAATGATACCGCCTAACTTTCGAACATGTTGTAATCGTTTGAAGTTTCCGAACGGCTAGGCGCAACAACCAGCTTTCCGAACATTTAACAGCGGCATCGTCATGGTTTCCGAACGTTTAGTCATTACTTTCATACAATATACTTTGTGGCAATATTAGCTCTAAATATTCACTGCTGACTTGATCAAATATTAGAACGAACATATCGCGCGTCGCTGCCAAAGTGTTCAAAAAGCATTGACAGAGTGGCATTGACGAACGAGAAAGCCATTTACAGAATATTTAAATACGGGGCTTCCTCGGCCATTCGTACATTTGCAGCACAAGGGAATTATAAAACAAAAAAGTCTGCCGCCGTGGCGTTAAAAAGACTTGTACTGCGGCCTCATAACGAAGCGACCGCGCTGGCGCGAGAGACAATGGAGCCTTCGCGTGGAGATTCTCCCGCTGCAGTATTCACGAACTCTGCCGCGACCTTCAATCAGGGGAAATGGTTTATGTTCCATTTCGAATCGATCGCTTGACGTTTAAGAGCACGAACCTTCATGTTTGACGGCCACGACAAATAGTGTTGTACATACCCGCCAAACACACACCGAAACTACGACGTTGGTACAACGTTCGAACAAGTTTTAACACCTAACCAGTTATAACAACCAATATAGCAAGTTGCAACAACGTTCTAATACGTCATAAACACGTTAAGCCAAGATGTAACAACTTTATTACAAGTTGTAACAAGCGGAAAATAGAGACAGTTACGGTTTGTGTTTCCAGGGTATATATATATAATGTATGCATCTGAAAACTCCACACCCCAGAAGTAACTCGAACCCAGACCGCCAGGAGCACAATGCAACTGTTGTACATGGTACCTTATACATTCGACCATCAGTGACCGTACAAAAGACGATGATAGCCGAGGCTATTTGACCACCGTCCCGACGGCACTTTGATGGTAATCTTGGGTACAGTTATTTCATCAAATCACCTCACTTTGTGGGGCCACGTGAGCAACACAAATGGGAACAAGTTTGAATGGTCTCCAAGACGGTGGTCAAATAGCTTCAGCTATCATCGTCTTTTGTACGGTCACTGATGGTCGAGTTGATAAGGTACCGTGTACACCAGTTGCATTATGCTCCTGGCGGTCTGGGTTCGAATCACTTCTGGGGTGTGGAGTGTTCAGTTGCATATATGCTTGGAGACCATTCAAGCCTGTTTGCATATGTATGCATGTATATGTGTATGCGTGCATGTGTGTGTATTCACCTAGTTGTGTTTGCGGGGGTTGAGCTTTGTTCTTTCGGCCCGCCTCTCAACTGTCAATCAACTGTTTACTAACTACCTTTTTTTCCACACCACACACACACACCCCAGGAAGCAACCCGTGACAGCTGACTAACTCCCAGGTACCTATTTACTGCTAGGTAACAGGGGCATTCAGGGTGAAAGAAACTTTGCCCATTTGTTTCTGCCTGGTGCGGGAATCGAACCCGCGCCACAGAATTACGAGACCTGCACGCTATCCACCAGGCTACCAGCCCCCCCCCCTGTGTGTGTGTGTGTGTGTGTGTACTCACCTAGTTGTGGTTGCGGGGGTTGGGCTTTGGCTTTAGCCTCTTTGGTCCCCGTGTGTGCGTTTGTATGTCTGCGTGTGTATTTTTACTATATGTATCTGCAGAATCGAGCTGTTTAGCTCTTGGACCCCGCCTTTCTAGCCAGTATTTGTCCTATATTATGTCTACTACACACTCTTCTAACACAAGCACACACACATACACACTGGTAACAGTGGCCAAGATTATGGTGATTGATATTATTGATTCTGAATCATCAAGTAATTATAACCTTCAAGCATAACAATTTAGCAAGCACAAAAGGCTGTAAAAAGATATTCATTAGGCCCCTTTATATAACACAACATCATTTACCCAGGGAAAATAGACGAAGTCTTTAATTTAATCCTATTTAAGCCCCTAATTGGGGGGTATTTAACACTTCCCCGTATAATGGGTCATTAACAGCAGACACAGGATCGATAGACAGGTCGACCCCTCGACACAGGTGTTGTAACAAACCAATAGCGTATCTTCGATTCTTTCCTTTGTAATTATTGTGTTTAAGTGTAGAGTCATGCTCGCACCTGTGGGGGTGAGGTGTTGGGGGGTGTGGTGTTGGGGGGTGTGGTGTTGGGGGGTGAAGGGGTGCTGCACTTACTGTTCGTAGAGTGGGAGTTGTGGGGTGGGGGGGGGGAGAGAAGGGGAGCTTCCACTCACCTGTCCGTGGCGTGCGTATAGGAGGTATGTGTGAAAAAAGTGTGAGTGGGTGCATGCACTCATCCGTCCGTTGAGTGGATGTAGGGTGGAAGGGATGGAGGAAGCCGCTTCCTCGACCTCTCCTATACACGACACATACCCTTCATAGTATGTTACCTTATACTTCACTGGGGGGGATAAGGATAGTGCGTTTCCTTCATAGTATGAATGCATAAATGCATAAATGCATTCAATGCATAAATGTTCGTAATAAGGCAAATCGGACACTTGGATTTACTAATCGCAGCGTTAGTAACAAAACACCTGGTGTGGTTCTCGAGCTATATCTTGCTCTAGTTAGGCCCCATTTAGATTATGCAGTTCAGTTTTGGTCGCCATATTATAAATTGGATATAAATTCACTTGAACGTGTCCAGCGTAGGATGACTAAGTTAATTCCCCAAATTAGTAATCTTTCATATGAAGAAAGATTAATAAAGCTTAAGTTGCATTCACTGAAAAGGCGAAGAGTTAGGGGTGACATGATAGAGGTTTACAAGTGGATGAATGGACATAACAGGGGGGATATTAATAGGGTATTAAAAATATCAACACAAGACAGAACACGAAACAATGGGTATAAATAGGATAAGTTTAGATTTAGGAAAGACTTGGGTAAATACTGGTTCAGTAACAGGGATGTTGATTTGTGGAACCAATTGCCGCGTGGCGTGGTGGTGTCCCTCGATTGTTTCAAGCGCGGGTTGGACGAGTATATGAGTGGGACTGGGTGGTTATAGAATAGGAGCTACCTCGTATGGGCCAATAGGCCTTCTGCAGTTACCTTTGTTCTTATGTGGTGGAGGTGGTGTCCCTCGATTGTTTCAAGCGCGGGTTGGACGAGTATATGAGTGGGACTGGGTGGTTATAGAATAGGAGCTACCTCGTATGGGCCAATAGGCCTTCTGCAGTTACCTTTGTTCTTATGAGTGGGATTGGGTAGTTATAGATAGGAGCTGCCTCGTATGGGCCAATAGGCCTTCTGCAGTTACCTTTGTTCTTATGTTCTCTGAATCTTTGTTGTTTATAATATATATAAATGATTTAGATTCAGGTTTGAGTAGCAACATCTGCAAATTTTGCGGATGAAATGGTAGGGAAATTAACACGGAAGAAGACTCACTATCACTACAAGTTGATCTAAATAGGGTTTTGAAATGGTCAAAAGATTGGCAGATGCAGTTTAATGCTCATAAATGTAAAGTTCTGAGGCTAGGTAATGATGATAGAGTTACGAGATACGAGCTAGATGGTGTTGAGATTGCGAAGTCGGATTGCGAACGGGATCTGGGAGTTATGATTAGTAAGAATTTAAAACAAAAGGATCAATGCATGAATGTTCGTAATAAGGCAAATAGGACGCTGGGATTTATTAATCGAAGCGTAGAGTAACTAGACACCTGGTGTGGTTCTTCAGCTATATCTTGTTCTAGTTAGGCCCCATTTAGATTATGCAGTTCAGTTTTGGTCGCCATATTATAGAATGGATATAAATTCACTTGAACGTGTCCAGCGTAGGATGACTAAGTTAATTCCCCAAATTAGAAATCTTTCATATGAAGAAAGATTAACAAAGCTTAAGTTGCATTCACTGGAAAGGCGAAGAGTTAGGGGTGACATGATAGAGGTTTACAAGTGGATGAATGGACATAACCGGGGGGATATTAATAGGGTATTAAAAGTATCAACACAGGACAGAACACGAAACAATGGATATAAATTGGATAAGTTTAGATTTAGGAAAGACTTGGGTAAATACTGGTTCAGTAACAGGGTTGTTGATTTGTGGAACCAATTGCCGCGTAACATTGTGGAGGTGGGGTCCCTCGATTGTTTCAAGCACGGGTTGGACAAGTATATGAGTGGGATTGGGTGGTTATAGAATAGGAGCTGCCTCGTATGGGCCAATAGGCCTTCTGCAGTTACCTTTGTTCTTATGTTCTTATGTTATGTTCACTGGAAAGGCGAAGAGTTAGGGGTGACATGATAGAGGTTTACAAGTGGATGAATGGACACAACAAACGGGGATATTAATAGGGTATTAAAAATATCAACACAAGACAGAACGCGAAACAATGGGTATAAATTGGATAAGTTTAGATTTAGAAAAGACGGGTAAATACTGGTTCAGTAACAGGGTTGTTGATTTGTGGAACCAATTGCCGCGTAACGTGGTGGAGATGGGGTCCCTCGATTGTTTCAAGTGCGGGTTGGACAAGTATATGAGTGGGATTGGGTGGTTATAGATAGGAGCTGCCTCGTATGGGCCAATAGGCCTTCTGCAGTTACCTTTGTTCTTATGTTCTTATGTAAATACTGTATCGGTAACAGGGTTGTTGATGTGTGGAACCAATTACGATGAAATGTGGTGGAGGTGGGGTTTCTTGGTTGTTTCAAACGTGTTTTGCACATGTATCTGTGTGGAATTGGGTAGTTAAATATAGTAGCTGCCTTGTAAGGGGCCAATAGGCCTTCTGCAGTTACCTTTATTCTTATGTTCTTATGTTCTTATGTATGTTACCTTATACTTCACTGGGGGGGATAAGGATAGTGCGTTTCCTTCATAGTATGTTACCTTATACTTCACTGGGGGGGATAAGGATAGTGCGTTTCCTTATACCTATCAGGGGGAAATAACGAAGAAATGCATATATCTATACCGTCGACGGAGCCAGGCCTCGTAACAGGGGAGGCGAGTCCTACCAGTATCAGCCAAGACCTGCACCTCCTGTATCACCTCAACCCGTTCTCGCAAATTCGTAAAGTCAATATTGACTTATTAACTACGTGCATAGGTGATATACTAAACATAATAGATACCCTTAAAAAGATTCATAGAAAACACCGACCTTACCTAACCTTGTTAGTATCTTAAGATAAGCATCTTATTGCTTCGTAATTACAATTATTACTTAACCTATACCTATTATATCACCTCATAGGGACATCATCAACCTCCTTCGCACTATATGTAAAACAGATAATTTTATCTCATTTCCGTTAGGTCAGAATAGATTGGGCTGGGTTAGATTAGGGTCGGATAGGGTACGTGTCAAGTCGGGATAGGTTAGGATGAGCGAGATTAAGATGGATTTATTCGCCTTTGGACGAACAAATGAAGTCGTAAATTAAATTTCAGATCAAGAGAGAGACCATAAGGGACATCATCCCCCCCCCACCCCGCATTTGTACCACGACCCCCACCACCTTCCCCCACCTCCCACGGTGGTACCACGACCCCCCACCACCTCCCACGGTGGTACCACGACCCCCACCACCTCCCACGGTGGTACCACGACCCCCACCACCTCCCACGGTGGTACCACGACCCCCACCACCTCCCACGGTGGTACCACGACCCCCACCACCTCCCACGGTGGTACCACGACCCCCACCACCTTCCCCCACCTCCCACGGTGGTACCACGACCCCCACCACCTTCCCTCACCTCTTCACGGACCATCGATACTCGCCCCAAGGAATCAAGGCTCCCCATAATAACATGGATCAATCCCCTCGTCATGGTGCCACAATCACCCCCTCCCCCTCGCCATGGTGCCACAATCACCCCTCCTCGCCATGGTGCCACAATCACCCCTCCTCGCCATGGTGCCACAATCACCCCTCCTCGCCATGGTGCCACAATCACCCCCCCTCACCATGGTGCCACAATCACCCCTCCTCGTCATGGTGCCACAATCACCCCCCTATCGTCATGGTGCCACAATCACCCCCCTATCGTCATGGTGCCACAATCACCCCCCTATCGTCATGGTGCCACAATCACCCCCCTTGCCATGGTGCCTCAATCACCCCCCCCTCACCATGGTGCCACAATCACCCCCCCCCATCGCCATGGTGCCTCAATCACCTCCCTCGTCATGGTACCACAATCAACCCCCCCATCACCATGGTGCCACAATCACCCTCCTCACCATGGTGCCACAATCACCCCCCCTCACCATGGTGCCACAATCACCCCCCCTCGCCATGGTGCCACAATCACCCCCCTCGCCATGGTGCCACAATCACCCCCCCCTCGCCATGGTGCCACAATCACCCTCCTCACCATGGTGCCACAATCACCCCCCCTCACCATGGTGCCACAATCACCCCCCCTCGCCATGGTGCCACAATCACCCCCCCTCACCATGGTGCCACAATCACCCCCCCTCACTATGGTGCCACAATCACCCCCCCTCACCATGGTGCCACAATCACCCCCCCTCGCCATGGTGCCACAATCACCCCCCCCCTCACCATGGTGCCACAATCACCCCCCCCTCACCATGGTGCCACAATCACCCCCCCTCGCCATGGTGCCACAATCACCCCCCCTCGCCATGGTGCCACAATCACCCCCCCTCGCCATGTTGCCACAATCACCCCCCCATCGCCATGGTGCCACAATCACCCCCCCTCACCATGGTGCCACAATCACCCCCTCCCCCTCGCCATGGTGCCACAATCAACCCCCCCTTACCATGGTGCCACAATCACCCCCCCCCTCGCCATGGTGCCACAATCAACCCCCCCTTACCATGGTGCCACAATCACCCCCCCTCACCATGGTGCCTCAATCACCCCCCTCACCATGGTGCCACAATCACCCCCCTCGCCATGATGCCACAATCAACCCCCCCCTTACCATGGTGCCACAATCACCCCCTCCCCCTCGCCATGGTGCCACAATCACCCCTTCGCTATGGTGCCACAATCACCCGCCTTACCATGGTGCCTCAATCACCCCCCTCGCCATGGTGCCACAATCACCCCCCTCACCATGGTGCCACAATCAACCCCCCCTTACCATGGTGCCACAATCACCCCCCTATCACCATGGTACCACAATCACCCCCTATCACCATGGTGCCACAATCACCCCCCTATCGCCATGGTGCCACAATCACCCCCCTCACCATACTGCAACCCCCCCACCTCACTCCTAACAATACGAGAATCATCGTACATGAACACTCCGGCAGTCACTCAGAAGTGATGGGGGGTGGTGGGGGGTTGGGTGGGGGGGTGGTGAAGTGGGGTAGTGGCGGGTGGTGGGGTGGGGTGGGGGGGGGTAGGGGGGGGGTGGTGGGGGTTGTCGTGGGGGGGGGGGGGGGAGGGGTGGTGGGGGGGGGGGGGGTGGCCGAGCATGGCTGCCTGGTAATGTTCCATGGATGTATTATCACCATGGCCCGTCACCAGCCCCGCCAGACCTCCATGACTGCCGTATGAGGCGGCGGGAAATAATGGCCGACACTAGAATATTGAATGATGCAGGTGTGACATTCCCGCCGACTGGAGGGGGGGGGGGGTTAGGGGGAGGGAGGGACGGTCGACGAGAGTCACATTTTTCAATATATTTCGTCGTGTTTCTGATTGTATAAGCGTTCTAGTTCAGATTCACAGTTTACAAGAATGAAAACTTCCCATTCAACTGTTGTTATTGTTATAAACAGCCTCCTGGTGCTTCGGAGCTCATTAACTGTTTAATAATTGGAAACAAAGCCGACAAAGATTGAGAAAAGATGTACAGGTTCGTAAGTGCTTGCGTAAGTAGTTTCGTGAATCTGGCCCCAGTTCTAGTTCAGATTCGTGACCTCGTAAATATGGTGCATTCACGAACGAGTGTATGTGGATATAAATAGCAGCTGCCACGTACGGGCCAACAGGTCTGCTGCAGTTTCCTGGATTTTTTGCGTTCTTGTATGTCAAGTTTAAGCAATTTTTTTTTTGTTTACATAGCCACCGAGGCATTAAAAGCAGCCTTGCAGTAAGCAACCCGTATTTCCCGCCTGCAGGAGCGGAGGTGCTCAATGATCGAATCGGTAATTTTTTTAAATTTTGCCCCGAGGGGCGAGTTTATTGGGCAGCGCCACTCATCTTGTGAGTGGTCATACCGCCATAGCAGCATGTACAACACTCCCCAATAGGAAGAAAACCCGCTGGGTTGTTCATCCTGTCACTTGTACCCAGACACAGCTGGGACTTGCTTAACTGTCTCAAGTGAACAGCTTCTCAAACAAGAAGATTAACATCTATCAACCCTTAAAAGCTTACGTTATCTTGCGGGTGCAAAATGGGGAAATCTTTTAAGAACAGTATCAATATTTGACAAATAGTGTTTTCCTAACTCAAACAATGTGGGGTTTATTATTCTACACATATTTCTGATTTCTCTCAGGTGTTCACATTCACGTAGATAGTGGTTAAGGCGGTGTCCATCACTCTCACCACAGATTCTGCAACTTCGCTGATCAACTGTTGTTTCCATTCCATATCTCCATGAATATTTGTATCCGGTGTTTATGTATTACAGAAACCAATGGTTTAATTTCCAAGCAAATCAATCTAGCCGTGCAGGCACAAGATTGATCAAAGATTCGCATTAACCACAGATGTACAAGTGATCCGAAACTAAGAGATTCCCAGATGTTCACAGATGCATATATTAAAACAAAAATGCTATTTATTATTTTTTAACTCTAGTCACAGAAGTAGAAGACTTATGACTCCTGTAAGCAAGTCGAGAGCTTTCCCTTCCCATAGCTCTTGGTAAACCTTACCCTACAATACACACAGAAATCACAATAGCGTATGCATCAAATGAACAAATTCACAAGGGCTGTGATGAGGGTTCGAACCTACATCCGAGAGGATCCCAGATGCTGCCTTAATCAACTGAGCTACGACATGGTTAAAAGAATTGCAACCGGGAAATCATCCTGATTTACCTCGGTTCTTGCAGTCTCTCCGAGAGACAAACCAGGGTTTTACTCAATTCCCCCATGCGCCCGGGGAACAGGCTGTTCTACCTCTTCGCCCTTACTTCTTTACACACACAAATAACAATAGCGTGATGCATCAAATGAACAAATCCACAAGGGCCATGGCGAGGGTTCGAACCTAGTACGTTCGAGAAGATCCCAAACGCTGCCTTAATCGACTGAGCTACGACATGGTGAAACATCTGTGAGGACATACAATATAGATACTTCCTCATACGCGGTCACACACACCTCCCTACATCACCTTATAGATCTCTAACCCTGCCTATATAAGACAAACGAGAATGCATGTTTGCATTACGGGCTCACTATAGCCCGTGCTACATGGATATTTCGTTCTGAGTAGCTAAATCTAAAACAACAAACATGCATGTTGGTTAGCATTGTAAATGCACTAGGATTTGTTCATTGATGCATCACGTTATTGTGATTTGTGTGTGCAGTCAATCACCCTAAATTGGATACCAAGTCACATTGGCATAGATGGTAATGAATAAGCAGACTCACTAGCAAAAACTGCCACTGCTCTACCTGTTGTACAGGTTCAAATACCTCCAAGTTTTTTCACAGATTAAGGAGCAAATCAAGAAGAAAATACTCCCAACTATCAAAAGTCGCCACAGAGCCAAAGTAGCGGAAGGAAGATCCACTGCGATATGGTACGAACAAGCCACTGGGTACTACTCTTTCAAGCCTGACAAAAAGATATCCAGAGACATTACAGTAGCCATACACAGACTCAGGCTTGACTTCAAGTGCTGCTGGGAGGTAATAAACCCAATAGTTAAAGAGTGCCATATCTGTGGAACAGAAGCAGAGGCACCACTACTTCATTACTTACTGGAATGTGAAGCAACTGAAGCCCTGCACATCAAATTCAACATTAATCCAACAACAGCAGCTACATTAGATGCACATTCCACAGCGACTATAATGATTAGAAAAGCTGTTAAAGACTGAGACTTACTAGAAAACATTCTGCATCTACATCTGCCACCATCTGTAACCTAACCTAACCTCACCTAACCTCACCTAACCTCACCTAACCTAACCTAACCTCACCTAACCTCACCTCACCTAACCTAACCTAACCTGACCTAACCTGACCTAACCTGACCTAACCTAACCTGACCTAACCTAACCTAACCTAACCTAACCAAACCTAACCTAACCTAACCAAACCTAACCTCACCTAACCTAACCTCACCTAACCTCACCTAACCTCACCTAACCTAACCTGACCTAACCTGACCTAACCTGACCTAACCTAACCTAACCTAACCTAACCTAACCTAGCCTAACTTAACCTAACCAACCTAACCTAACCTAACCTAAACCTAACCTCACCTAACCTAACCTAACCTAACCTCACCTAACCTAACCTAACCTAACCTAACTAACCTAACTAGCCCATTGGGCTACTTTCGCTACTTTGTAGCCCAAATTTGGGCTACTTTCGCTACTTTGTAGCCCAAATTTGGGATACTTTCGCTACTTTGTAGCCCAAAATTGGGCTACTTTCGCTACTTTGTAGCCCAAATTTGGGCTACTTTCGCTACTCTGTAGCCCAAAATTGGGCTACTTTCACTACTTTGTAGCCCAAATTTGGGCTACTTTCGCTACTTTGTAGCCCAAAATTGGGCTACTTTCGCTACTTTGTAGCCCAAAATTGGGCTACTTTCGCTACTTTGTAGCCCAAAAATTGGGCTACTTTCGCTACTTTGTAGCCCAAAATTGGGCTACTTTCGCTACTTTGTAGCCCAAAATTGGGCTACTTTCGCTGCTTTGTAGCCGAAATTTGGGCTACTCTGTAGCCCAAAATTGGGCTACTTTCGCTACCTTGTAGCCCAAATTTGGGATACTTTCGCTACTTTGTAGCCCAAAATTGGGCTACTTTCGCTACTTTGTAGCCCAAAAATGGGCTACTTTCGCTACTTTGTAGCCCAAAATTGGGCTACTTTCGCTACTTTGTAGCCCAAAATTGGGCTCCTTTTGGCTGCTAGCGGCGAAAATCGCACAGTTTTTGCCCGCCAGCTGCGAAAATCGCATGGTTTTTGGCCGCTACTGGCGAAAATAGCCACTTTTTTGGCCGCTAGCGGCGAAAATCGCGCGGTTTTTGGCCGGTAGCGGCGAAAATCGACCGATTTTTTGCCGGTAGCGGCGAAATTCGCACGATTTTTGGCCGGTAGCGGAGAAATTTTCACGATTTTTGGCCACTAGCGGCAAAATTCGCACAATTTTTGGCCGCTAGCGGCGAAATTCGCACGATTTTTGGCCGCTAGGGGCGAAAATCGCCGATTTATGGCCGCTTGAGGCGAAAATAGCCCGATTTTTGGCCGCTAACGGCGAAAACTGCGCGGTTTTTGGCCGCTAGCGGCGAAAACTGCGCGGTTTTTGGCCGCTAGCAGCGAAAATCGCGCGATTTTTGGCCGGTAGCGTCAAAAATCGCGAGATTTTTGCCCGCCAGCTGCAAAAATCGCAAGGTTTTTGGCCGTTAGCGGCGAAAATCGCGCGGTTTTTGGTCTGTAGAGGCGAAAATCGCGCGATTTTTGGCCGCTAGTGGCGAAAATCGCCCGATTTTTGGCCGCCAGCGGCGAAAAAAGCCACTTTTTTGGCCACTAGCGGCGAAAATCGGTCGATTTTTGGCCGCTAGCGGCGAAAATCGGTCGATTTTTGGCCGCTAGCGGCAAAAATCGCGCGGTTTTTGGCCGGTAGCGGCGAAAATCGACCGATTTTTGGCCGGTAGCGGCGAAATTAGCACGATTTTTGGCCAGTAGCGGCGAAATTCGCACGATTTTTGGCCGCTAGCGGCGAAATTCGCACGATTTTTGGCCGCTAGCGGCGAAATTCGCACGATTTTTGGCCGCTAGGGGCGAAAATCGCCGATTTATGGCCGCTAGCGGCGAAAATAGCCCGATATTTGGCCGGTAGCGGCGATAATTGCGCGGTTTTTGGCCGCTAGCGGCGAAAATCGCGCGATTTTTTGCCGGTAGCAGCAAAAATCGCGCTATTTTTGCCCGCCAGTTGCGAAAATCGCACGGTTTTTGGCCGCTAGCGGCGAAAATCGCGCGGTTTTTGACCAGTAGCGGCGAAAATCGCGCGATTTTTGGCCGCTAGTGGCGGAAATCGCCCGATTTTTGGCCGCTAGCGGCGGAAATAGCCACTTTTTTGGCCGCTAGCGGCGAAAATAGCTACTTTTTTGGCCGCTAGCGGCGAAAATCGGTCGATTTTTGGCCGCTAGCGGCGGAAATAGCCACTTTTTTGGCCGCTAGCGGCGAAAATAGCTACTTTTTTGGCCGCTAGCGGCGAAAATCGGTCGATTTTTGGCCGCTAGCGGCAAAAATCGCGCGGTTTTTGGCCGGTAGCGGAAAAATCGACCGATTTTTGGCCGGTAGCGGCGAAATTCGCACGATTTTTGGCCGGTAGCGGCGAAAATCGCGCGATTTTTGGCCGTTAGTGGCGAAAATAGCCACTTTTTTGGCCGCTAGCGGCGAAAATTGGTCGATTTTTGGACGCTAGCGGCAAAAATCGCGCGGTTTTTGGCAGGTAGTGGCGAAAATCGACCAATTTTTGGCCGGAAGCGGCGAAATTCGCACGATTTTTGGCCGCTAGCGGCGAAATTCGCACGATTTTTGGCCGCTAGCGGGGAATTTCGCATGATTTTTGACCGCTAGGGGCGAAAATCGCCGATTTATGGCCGCTAGCGGCGAAAATAGCGCGATTTTTGGCCGCTAGCGGCGAAAATTGCGCGGTTTTTGGGCGCTAGCGGCCAAAAAAGTGGCTATTTTCGCCAGTTGCGTTCAAAAACCATGCGATTTTCGCAGCTGGCGGGCAAAAACTGTGCGATTTTAGCCGCTAGCAGCGAAAAGGAACCCAATTTTGGGCTGCAAAGTAGCGAAAGTAGCCTAATTTTGGGCTACAAAGTAGCGAAAGTAGCCCAATTTTGGGCTACAAAGTAGCGAAAGTAGCCCAGTTTTGGGCTACAAAGTAGCGAAAGTAGCCCAATTTTGGGCTACAAAGTAGCGAAAGTAGCCCAGTTTTGGGCTACAACGTAGCGAAAATAGCCCAGTTTTGGGCAACAAAGTAGCCGAGTTTTGGGCTACAGAGTAGCGAAAGTAGCCCAGTTTTGGGCTACAAAGTAGCGAAAGTAGCCCAGTTTTGGGCAACAAAGTAGCGAAAGTAGCCCAGTTTTGGGCTACAAAGTAGCGAAAGTAGCCCAGTTTTGGGCTACAAAGTAGCGAAAGTAGCCCAATTTTGGGCTACAAAGTAGCGAAAGTAGCCCAGTTTTGGGCTACAACGTAGCGAAAATAGCCCAGTTTTGGGCAACAAAGTAGCCGAGTTTTGGGCTACAGAGTAGCGAAAGTAGCCCAGTTTTGGGCTACAAAGTAGCGAAAGTAGCCCAATTTTGGGCTACAAAGTAGCGAAAGTAGCCCAGTTTTGGGCTACAAAGTAGCGAAAGTAGCCCAGTTTTGGGCTACAAAGTAGCGAAAGTAGCCCAAATTTGGGCTACAAAGTAGCGAAAGTAGCCCAATTTTGGGCTACAAAGTAGCGAAAAGGCCCAAATTTGGGCTACAAAGTAGCGAAAGTAGCCCAATTTTGGGCTACAAAGTAGCGAAAGTAGCCCAAATTTGGGCTACAAGTTAGCGAAAAGGCCCAAATTTGGGCTACAAAGTAGCGAAAGTAGCCCAAATTTGGGCTACAAGGTAGCGAAAGTAGCCCAATTTTGGACTACAAAGTAGCGAAAGTAGCCCAATTTTGGGGTACAAAGTAGCGAAAGTAGCCCAATTTTGGGCTACAAAGTAGCGATAGTAGCCCAATTTTGGTCTACAAAGTAGCGATAGTAGCCCAATTTTGGGCTACAAAGTAGCGAAAGTAGCCCAATTTTGGGCTACAAAGTAGCGAAAGTAGCCCAATTTTGGGCTACAAAGTAGTGAAAGTAGCCCAATTTTGGGCTACAAAGTAGCGAAAGTAGCCCAATTTTGGGCTACAAAGTAGCGAAAGTAGCCCAATTTTGGGCTACAAAGTAGCGAAAGTAGCCCAATTTTGGGCTACAAAGTAGCGAAAGTAGCCCAATTTTGGGCAACAAAGTAGCGAAGGTTTTTGGCTGCTAGCGGCGAAAATCGCGCAATTTTTGGCCTCTTGTGGCGAAAATCGTAGATTTATGGCCGCTAGCGGCGAAAATAGCCCGATTTTTGGCCGCTAGCGGCGAAAACTGCGCGATTTTTGGCCGGTAGCGGTGAAAATCGCACGGCTTTTTGCCGCTAGCGGCGAAAATCGCGCGATTTTTGCCCTCCAGTTGCGAAAATCGCACGGTTTTTTGCCGGAAAGCGGCGAAAATCGCGCGATTTTTGCCCGCCAGCTGCTAAAATCGCACGGTTTTTGGCCGGTAGCGGAGAAAATCGCGCGATTTTTGCCCGCCAGTTGCGAAAACCCCACGGTTTTTGGCCACTAGCGGCGAAAATCGCGTCGTTTTTGGCCGGTAGCGGCGAAAATCGCGCGATTTTTTGCCGGTAGCGGCGAAATTCGCACGATTTTTGGCCGGTAGCTGCGAAAATCGCGCGATTTTTGGCCAGTAGCTGCGAAAATCGCGCGATTTTTGCCCGCTAGCTGCAAAAATCGCGTGGTTTTTGGCCGCTAGCGGCGAAAATTGCGCGGTTTTTGGTCGGTAGCGGCGAAAATCGCGCAATTTTTGGCCGCTAGTGGCGAAAATCGTCCGATTTTTGGCTGCTAGTGGCGAAAATAGCCACTTTTTTGGCCGCTAGCGGCGAAAATCGGTCGATTTTTGGCCGCTAGCGGCAAAAATCGGTCGATTTTGGCCGCTAGCGGCAAAAATCGCGCGGTTTTTGGCCGGTAGCGGCGAAAATCGATCGATTTTTGGCCGGTAGCGGCGAAATTCGCGCGATTTTTGGCCGCTAGTGGCGAAATTCACACGATTTTTGGCCGCTAGGGGCGACAATCGCCGATTTATGGGCGCTAGCGGCGAAAATAGCCCGATTTTTGGCCGCTAGCGGCGAAAAGTGCACGGTTTTTGGCCTCTAGCGGCGAAAATCGCGCGATTTTTGGCCGGTAGCGGAGAAAATCGCTCGATTTTTGCCCGCCAGTTGCGAAAATCGCAATGTTTTTGGCCGCTAGCGGTGAAAATCGCGTGGTTTTTGCCCGGTAGCGGCGAAAATCGCATGTTTTTACCCGCTAGCAGCGAAAATCGTCCGATTTTTGCCTACTAGCGGCGAAAATCGCACGGTTTTGGGCCGCTAGCGGCGAAAATCGGGCGATTTTTGGCCGGTAGCGACGAAAATCGCGCGATTTTTGCCCGCCAGCTGCGAAAATCGCACGGTTTTTGGCCGCTAGCGGCAAAAATCGCGCGATTTTTGCCCACCAGCTGCGAAAATCGCACGGTTTTTGGCCGGTAGCGGAGAAAATCTCGCGATTTTTGCCCGCCAGTTGCGAAAATCGCACGGTTTTTGGCCGCTAGCGGCGAAAATCGCTTCGTTTTTGGCCGGTAGCGGCGAAAATCGCGCGATTTTTTGCCGGTAGCGGCGAAATTCGCACGATTTTTGGCCGGTAGCGGCGAAAATCGCGCGATTTTTGGCCAGTAGCGGCGAAAATCGCCCGATTTTTGGCCACTAGTGGCGAAAATCGCGCAGTTTTTGGCATTTACCTGTGAAAATCGGTCGATTTTTGGCCGCTAGCGGCGAAAATCGCACGATTTTTGACCACTAGCGGCGAAATTCACACGATTTTTGGCCGCTAGGGGCGACAATCTCCGATTTATGGCCGCTAGCGGCGAAAATAGCCCGACTTTTGCCCGCCAGCTGCAAAAATCGCACGGTTTTTCGCCGGTAGCGGCGAAAATCGCGCGATGTTTGCCCGCCAGCTGCGAAAATCGCGTGGTTTTTTGGCCGCTAGCGGCAAAAATCGCGCGATTTTTGGCCGCTAGTGGCGAAAATCGCCCGATTTTTGGCCGCTAGTTGCGAAAATAGCCTTTTTTTTTGCCGCTAGCGGCGAAAATCGCGCGATTTTTGGCCGGAAGCGGCGAAAATCGACCGATTTTTGGCCGGTAGCGGCGAAATTTGCACGATTTTTGGCCGCTAGCAGCAAAAATAGCCATTTTTTGGCCGCTAGCGGCGAAAATCGGTCGATTTTTGGCCGCTAGCGGCAAAAATCGCGCGGTTTTTGGCCTGTAGCGGCGAAAATCGACCGATTTTAGGCCGGTAGCTGCGAAATTCTCACGATTTTTGGCCGGTAGCGGTGAAATTCGCACGATTTTTGGCCGCTAGCGGCAAAATTCGCACGATTTTTGGCCGCTAGGGGCGAAAATCGCCGATTTATGGCCGCTAGCGGCGAAAATAGCCCGATTTTTGGCCGCTAGCGGCGAAAATTGCCCGGTTTTTGGCCGCTAGCGGCGAAAATCGCGCGATTTTTGGCCGGTAGCGGCGAAAATCGACCGATTTTTGGACGGTAGCGGCGAAATTCGCACGATTTTTGGCCGCTATTGGCGAAATGTGCACGATTTTTGCCACTAGCTTCGAAATTCGCACGATTTTTGGCCGGTAGCGGTGAAATTCGCACGATTTTTGGCCGCTAGCGGCGAAATTCGCACGATTTTTGGCCGCTAGGGGCGAAAATCGCCGATTTATGGCCACTAGCGGCGAAAAAAGCCCGATTTTTGGGCGCTAGCGGCGAAAATTGCATGGTTTTTGGCCGCTAGCGGCGAAAATCGCGCGATTTTTGCACGCCAGCTGCGAAAATCGCACGGTTTTTGGCCGCTAGCGGCGAAAATCGCGCGATTTTTGGCCGGTAGCGGTGAAAATCGCGCGATTTTTGCCCGCCAGCTACGAAAATTGCACGGTTTTTGGCCGGTAGCGGCGAAAATCGCGCGATTTTTGCCCGCCAGTTGCGAAAATCGCACGGTTTTTGGCCGCTAGCGGCGAAAATCGCGTGGTTTTTGGCCGGTAGCGGCGAAAATCGCGCGATCTTTGGCCGCTAACGGCGAAAATCGCCCGATTTTTGGCCGCTAGCGGCAAAAATAGCCACTTTTTTGGCCGCTAGCGGCGAAAATTGTCGATTTTTGGCCGCTCGCGGCGAAAATCGGTCGATTTTTGGCCGCTAGCGGCAAAAAAAGCGCGGTTTTTATCCGGTAGCGGCGAAAATCGCGCAATTTTTGGCCGGTAGCGGCGAAATTCGCACGATTTTTGGCCGGTAGCGGCGAAAATCGGTCGATTTTTGCCCGCCAGTTGCAAAAATCGCACGGTTTTTGGCCGCTAGCAGCGAAAATTGCGCGGTTTTTGGCCGCTAACGGCCAAAAATCGTGCGAATTTCGCCGCAAGTGGGCAAAAATCGTGCGAATTTCGCCGCTAGCGGCCAAAAATCGCGCGAATTTCGCAGCTACCGGCCAAAAATCGGTCGATTTTCGCCGCTACCGGCCAAAAACCGTGCGATTTTCGCAACTGGCGGGCAAAAATCGCCCGATTTTCTCCGCTAGCGGCCAAAAACCATGCGATTTTCGCAGCTGGCGGGCAAAAATCGCGCGATTTTTGCCCGCCGCTGTGAAAATCGCACGGTTTTTGGCCGCTAGCGGAGAAAATCGCGCGATTTTTGGCCGGTAGCGGCGAAAATCGGGCGATTTTTGCCCGCCAGCTGCGAAAATCGCACGGTTTTTGGCCGGTAGCGGCGAAAATCGGGCGATTTTTGCCCGCCAGTTGCGAAAATCGCACGGTTTTTGGCCGCTAGCGGCGAAAATCGCGTGGTTTTTGGCCGGTAGCGGCGAAAATCGCGCGATTTTTGCCCGCCAGCTGCGAAAATCGCATGGTTTTTGGCCGCTAGCGGCAAAAATAGCCACTTTTTTGGCCGCGAGCGGCGAAAATTGTCGATTTTTGGCCGCTCGCGGCGAAAATCGGTCGATTTTTGGCCGCTAGCGGCAAATATCGCGCGGTTTTTGGCCGGTAGCGGCGAAAATCGCGCAATTTTTGGCCGGTAGCGGCGAAATTCGCACGATTTTTGGCCGGTAGCGGCGAAAATCGGTCGATTTTTGCCCACCAGTTGCAAAAATCGCACGGTTTTTGGCCGCTAGCAGCGAAAATTGCGCGGTTTTTGGCCGCTAACGGCCAAAAATCGTGCGAATTTCGCCGCTAGTGGCCAAAAATCGTGCGAATTTCGCCGCTAGCGGCCAAAAATCGCGCGAATTTCGCCGCTACCGGCCAAAAATCGGTCGATTTTCGCCGCTACCGGCCAAAAACCGTGCGATTTTTGCCGCTAGCGGCCAAAAATCGACCGATTTTCGCCACTGGCGGCCAAAAATCGACCGATTTTCGCCGCTAGCGGCCAAAAACCGTGCGATTTTCACAGCTGGCGGGCAAAAATCGCGCGATTTTTGCCCGCCGCTGTGAAAATCGCACGGTTTTTGGCCGCTAGCGGAGAAAATCGCGCGATTTTTGGCCGGTAGCGGCGAAAATCGCGCGATTTTTGCCCGCCAGCTGCGAAAATCGCACGGTTTTTGGCCGGTAGCGGCGAAAATCGGGCGATTTTTGCCCGCCAGTTGCGAAAATCGCACGGTTTTGGCCGCTAGCGGCGAAAATCGCGTGGTTTTTGGCCGGTAGCGGCGAAAATCGCGCGATTTTTGCCGGCAGCTGCGAAAATCGCATGGTTTTTGGCCGCTAGCGGCAAAAATAGCCACTTTTTTGGCCGCTAGCGGCGAAAATTGTCGATTTTTGGCCGCTCGCGGCGAAAATCGCGCAATTTTTGGCCGGTAGCGGCGAAATTCGCACGATTTTTGGCCGGTAGCGGCGAAAATCGGTCGATTTTTGCCCGCCAGTTGCAAAAATCGCACGGTTTTTGGCCGCTAGCAGCGAAAATTGCGCGGTTTTTGGCTGCTAACGGCCAAAAATCGTGCGAATTTCGCCGCTAGTGGCCAAAAATCGTGCGAATTTCGCCGCTAGCGGCCAAAGATCGCGCGAATTTCGCCGCTACCGGCCAAAAATCGGTTGATTTTCGCCGCTACCGGCCAAAAACCGCGCGATTTTTGCCGCTAGCGGCCAAAAATCGACCGATTTTCGCCACTAGCGGCCAAAAATCGACCGATTTTCGCCGCTAGCAGCCAAAAACCGTGCGATTTTCACAGCTGGCGGGCAAAAATCGCGCGATTTTTGCCCGCCGCTGTGAAAATCGCACGGTTTTTGGCCGCTAGCGGAGAAAATCGCGCGGTTTTTGGCCGCTAGCGGCCAAAAAAGTGGCTATTTTCGCCAGTAGCGTTCAAAAACCATGCGATTTTCGCAGCTGGCGGGCAAAAACTGTGCAATTTTAGCCGCTAGCAGCGAAAAGGAACCCAATTTTGGGCTGCAAAGTAGCGAAAGTAGCCCAATTTTGTGCTTCAAGGTAGTGATAGTAGCCTAATTTTGGGCTACAAAGTAGCGAAAGTAGCCCAATTTTGGGCTACAAAGTAGCGAAAGTAGCCCTGTTTTGGGCTACAAAGTAGCGAAAGTAGCCCAATTTTGGGCGACAAAGTAGCGAAAGTAGCCAGTTTTGGGCTACAAAGTAGCGAAAGTAGCCCAGTTTTGGGCTACAAAGTAGCGAAAGAAGCCCAGTTTTGGGCTACAAAGTAGCGAAAGTAGCCCAATTTTGGGCTACAAAGTAGCGAAAGAAGCCCAGTTTTGGGCTACAAAGTAGCGAAAGTAGCCCAGTTTTGTGCTACAAAGTAGCGAAAGTAGCCCAGTTTTGGGCTACAAAGTAGCGAAAGTAGCCTAGTTTTGGGCTACAAAATAGCGAAAGTAGCCCAATTTTGGGCTAAAAAGTAGCAAAAGTAGCCCAATTTTGGGCTACAAAGTAGCGAAAGTAGCCCAATTTTGGGCTACAAAGTAGCGAAAGTAGGCCAAATTTGGGCTACAAAGTAGCGAAAGTAGCCCAAATTTGGACTACAAAGTAGCGAAAGTAGCCCAATTTTTGGACTACAAAGTAGCGAAAGTAGTCCAAATTTGGACTACAAAGTAGCGAAAGTAGCCCAAATTTGGACTACAAAGTAGCGAAAGTAGCCCAATTTTGGACTACAAAGTAGCGAAAGTAGCCCAATTTTGGACTACAAAGTAGCGAAAGTAGCCCAAATTTGGACTACAAGGTAGCGAAAGTTGCCCCATTTTGGGCTACAAAGTAGCGAAAGTAGCCCAATTTTGGGCTACAAAGTAGCGAAAGTAGCCCAATTTTGGGCTACAAAGTAGCGAAAGTAGCCCAATTTTGGGCTACAAAGTAGCGAAAGTAGCCCAATTTTGGGCTACAAAGTAGCGAAAGTAGCCCAATTTTGGGCTACAAAGTAGCGAAAGTAGCCCAATTTTGGGCTACAAAAAATCGGTCGATTTTTGGCCGCTAGCGGCAAAAATCGCGCGGTTTTTGGCCGGTAGCGGCGAAAATCGATCGATTTTTGGCCGGTAGCGGCGAAATTCGCGCGATTTTTGGCCGCTAGTGGCGAAATTCACACGATTTTTGGCCGCTAGGGGCGACAATCGCCGATTTATGGGCGCTAGCGGCGAAAATAGCCCGATTTTTGGCCGCTAGCGGCGAAAAGTGCACGGTTTTTGGCCGCTAGCGGCGAAAATCGCGTGGTTTTTGCCCGGTAGCGGCGAAAATCGCGCGATTTTTGGCCGGTAGCGGAGAAAATCGCTCGATTTTTGCCCGCCAGTTGTGAAAATCGCAATGTTTTTGGCCGCTAGCGGTGAAAATCACGTGGTTTTTGCCCGGTAGCGGCGAAAATCGCGCGATTTTTGCTCGCCTGCTGCGAAAATCGCATGGTTTTTGGCCGCTAGCAGCGAAAATCGCCCGATTTTTGCCTACTAGCGGCGAAAATCGCACGGTTTTGGGCCGCTAGCGGCGAAAATCGGGCGATTTTTGGCCGGTAGCGACGAAAATCGCGCGATTTTTGCCCGCCAGCTGCGAAAATCGCACGGTTTTTGGCCGCTAGCGGCGAAAATCGCGCGATTTTTGCCCACCAGCTGCGAAAATCGCACGGTTTTTGGCCGGTAGCGGAGAAAATCTCGCGATTTTTGCCCGCCAGTTGCGAAAATCGCACGGTTTTTGGCCGCTAGCGGCGAAAATCGCTTCGTTTTTGGCCGGTAGCGGCGAAAATCGCGCGATTTTTTGCCGGTAGCGGCGAAATTCGCACGATTTTTGGCCGGTAGCGGCGAAAATCGCGCGATTTTTGGCCAGTAGCGGCGAAAATCGCCCGATTTTTGGCCACTAGTGGCGAAAATCGCGCAGTTTTTAGCATTTACCTGTGAAAATCGGTCGATTTTTGGCCGCTAGCGGCGAAAATCGCACGATTTTTGGCCACTAGCGGCGAAATTCGCACGATTTTTGGTCGCTAGCGGCGAAATTCGTACGATTTTTGGCCGCTAGGGGCGACAATCTCCGATTTATGGCCGCTAGCGGCGAAAATAGCCCGACTTTTGCCCGCCAGCTGCGAAAATCGCACGGTTTTTGGCCGGTAGCGGCGAAAATCGCGCGATTTTTCCAGCCAGTTGCGAAAATTGCACAGTTTTTGGCCGCTAGCGGCGAAAATCGCGTAGTTTTTGGCCGGTAGCGGCGAAAATCGCGCGATTTTTGCCCGCCAGCTGCGAAAATCGCATGGTTTTTTTGGCCGCTAGCGGCAAAAATCGCGCTATTTTTGGCCGCTAGCGGCGAAAATCGCGCGATTTTTGGCCGCAAGTGGCGAAAATCGCCCGATTTTTGGCCGCTAGTGGCGAAAATAGCCTTTTTTTTTGCCGCTAGCGGCGAAAATCGCGCGATTTTTGGGCTACAAAGCGGCGAAAATCGACCGATTTTTGGCCGGTAGCGGCGAAATTTGCACGATTTTTGGCCGCTAGCAGCGAAAATAGCCATTTTTTGGCCGCTAGCGGCGAAAATCGGTCGATTTTTGGCCGCTAGCGGCAAAAATCGCGCGGTTTTTGGCCTGTAGCGGCGAAAATCGACCGATTTTTGGCCGGTAGCTGCGAAATTCTCACGATTTTTGGCCGGTAGCGGTGAAATTCGCACGATTTTTGGCCGCTAGCGGCGAAATTCGCACGATTTTTGGCCGCTAGGGGCGAAAATCGCCGATTTATGGCCGCTAGCGGCGAAAATAGCCCGATTTTTGGCCGCTAGCGGCGAAAATTGCCCGGTTTTTGGCCGCTAGCGGCGAAAATCGCGCGATTTTTGGCCGGTAGCGGCGAAAATCGACCGATTTTTGGACGGTAGCGGCGAAATTCGCACGATTTTTGGCCGCTAGGGGCGACAATCGCAGATTTATGGCCGCTAGCGGCGAAAATAGCCTGATTTTTGGGCGCTAGCGGCGAAAATTGCATGGTTTTTGGCCGCTAGCGGCGAAAATCGCACTGTTTTTGGCCGCTAGCGGCGAAAATAGCCCGATTTTTGCCCTCCAGCTGCGAAAATCGCACGGTTTTTGGCCGCTAGCGGCGAAATTTGCACGATTTTTGCCACTAGCTTCGAAATTCACACGATTTTTGGCCGCTAGCGGCGAAATTCGCACGATTTTTGGCCGCTAGGGGCGACAATCGCAGATTTATGGCCGCTAGCGGCGAAAATAGCCTGATTTTTGGGCGCTAGCGGCGAAAATTGCATGGTTTTTGGCCGCTAGCGGCGAAAATCGCACGGTTTTTGGCCGCTAGCGGCGAAAATAGCCCGATTTTTGCCCGCCAGCTGCGAAAATCGCACGGTTTTTGGCCGCTAGCGGCGAAAATCGCGCGATTTTTGGCCGGTAGCGGTGAAAATCGCGCGATTTTTGCCCGCCAGCTACGAAAATTGCACGGTTTTTGGCCGGTAGCGGCGAAAATCGCGCGATTTTTGCCCGCCAGTTGCGAAAATCGCACGGTTTTTGGCCGCTAGCGGCGAAAATCGCGTGGTTTTTGGCCGGTAGCGGCGAAAATCGCGCGATCTTTGGCCGCTAACGGCGAAAATCGCCCGATTTTTGGCCGCTAGCGGCAAAAATAGCCACTTTTTTGGCCGCTAGCGGCGAAAATTGTCGATTTTTGGCCGCTCGCGGCAAAAATCGGTCGATTTTTGGCAGCTAGCGGCAAAAAAAGCGCGGTTTTTGGCCGATAGCGGCGAAAATCGCGCAATTTTTGGCCGGTAGCGGCGAAATTCGCACGATTTTTGGCCGGTAGCGCCGAAAATCGGTCGATTTTTGCCCGCCAGTTGCAAAAATCGCACGGTTTTTGGCCGCTAGCAGCGAAAATTGCGCGGTTTTTGGCCGCTAACGGCCAAAAATCGTGCGAATTTCGCCGCTAGTGGCCAAAAATCGTGCGAATTTCGCCGCTAGCGGCCAAAAATCGCGCGAATTTCGCCGCTACCGGCCAAAAATCGGTCGATTTTCGCCGCTACCGGCCAAAAACCGCGCGATTTTTGCCGCTAGCGGCAAAAAATCGACCGATTTTCGCCACTGGCGGCCAAAAATCGACCGATTTTCGCCGCTAGCGGCCAAAAACCGTGCGATTTTCACAGCTGGCGGGCAAAAATCGCGCGATTTTTGCCCGCCGCTGTGAAAATCGCACGGTTTTTGGCCGCTAGCGGAGAAAATCGCGCGATTTTTGGCCGGTAGCGGCGAAAATCGGGCGATTTTTGCCCGCCAGCTGCGAAAATCGCACGGTTTTTGGCCGGTAGCGGCGAAAATCGGGCGATTTTTGCCCGCCAGTTGCGAAAATCGCACGGTTTTTGGCCGCTAGCGGCGAAAATCGCGTGGTTTTTGGCCGGTAGCGGCGAAAATCGCGCGATTTTTGCCCGCCAGCTGCGAAAATCGCATGGTTTTTGGCCGCTAGCAGCAAAAATAGCCACTTTTTTGGCCGCTAGCAGCGAAAATTGTCGATTTTTGGCCGCTCGCGGCGAAAATCGGTCGATTTTTGGCCGCTAGCGGCAAAAATCGCGCGGTTTTTGGCCTGTAGCGGCGAAAATCGCGCAATTTTTGGCCGGTAGCGGCGAAATTCGCACGATTTTTGGCCGGTAGCGGCGAAAATCGTTCGATTTTTGCCCGCCAGTTGCAAAAATCGCACGGTTTTTGGCCGCTAGCAGCGAAAATTGCGCGGTTTTTGGCCGCTAACGGCCAAAAATCGTGCGAATTTCGCCGCTAGTGGTCAAAAATCGTGCGAATTTCGCCGCTAGCGGCCAAAAATCGCGCGAATTTCGCCGCTACCGGCCAAAAATCGGTCGATTTTCGCCGCTACCGGCCAAAAACCGCGCGATTTTTGCCGCTAGCGGCCAAAAATCGACCGATTTTCGCCACTAGCGGCCAAAAATCGACCGATTTTCGCCGCTAGCGGCCAAAAACCGTGCGATTTTCACAGCTGGCGGGCAAAAATCGCGCGATTTTTGCCCGCCGCTGTGAAAATCGCACGGTTTTTGGCCGCTAGCGGAGAAAATCGCGCGATTTTTGGCCGGTAGCGGCGAAAATCGGGCGATTTTTGCCCGCCAGCTGCGAAAATCGCACGGTTTTTGGCCGGTAGCGGCGAAAATCGGGCGATTTTTGCCCGCCAGTTGCGAAAATCGCACGGTTTTTGGCCGCTAGCGGCGAAAATCGCGTGGTTTTTGGCCGGTAGCGGCGAAAATCGCGCGATTTTTGCCCGCCAGCTGCGAAAATCGCATGGTTTTTGGCCGCTATCGGCGAAATTCGCGCGGTTTTTGGCCAGTAGCGGCGAAACTGGCGCGATTTTTGGCCGCTAGCGGCGAAATTCGCGCGATTTTTGGCCGCTAGCGGCGAAATTCGCACGATTTTTGGCCGCTAGCGGGGAAAATCGCGCGGTTTTTGGCATTTACCTGCGAAAAGTTGCGCGATTTTTGTCCGCTAGCGGCTAAAATCGCGCGATTTTTGCCCGCCAGCTTCGAAAATCGCACGGTTTATGGCCGCTAGCGCCGAAAATCGCGCGGTTTTTGGCCGGTAGCGGCGAAAATCGCGCGATTTTTGGCATTTACCTGCAAAAATTGAGCGATTTTTGGCCGCTAGCAGCGAAAATCGCGCGATTTTTGCCCGGCAGCTGCGAAAATCGCATGGTTTTTGGCCGCTACCGGCGAAAATCGCGCGATTTTTTTGCCGCTAGCGGCGAAATTCGTACGATTTTTGGCCGCTAGCGGCGAAAGTCGCGCGGTTTTTGGCATTTACCTGCGAAAATTGCGCGATTTTTGGCCGCTAGCGGCTAAAATCGCGCGATTTTTGGCCGGCAGCGGCGAAATTCGCACGATTTTTGGTCGCTAGCGGCGAAATTCGCGCGATTTCAAAAAGATATCCAGAGACATTACAGTAGCCATACACAGACTCAGGCTTGGCTTCAAGTGCTGCTGGGAGGTAATAAACCCAATAGTTAAAGAGTGCCATATCTGTGGAACAGAAGCAGAGGCACCACTATTGCATTACTTACTGGAATGTGAAGCAACTGAAGCCCTGCACATCAAACTCAACATTAATCCAACAACAGCAGCTACATTAGATGCACATTCCACAGCGACTATAATGATTAGAAAAGCTGTTAAAGACTGAGACTTACTAGAAAACATTCTGCATCTACATCTGCCACCAAGATAATGTTATCAAAACAAGACTAAAACAGAAGTGAAAAAGAAACAGGGAAAAAGGAGGAAATCCCACCTCCATTTAATACTTGGACCCAAATATCAGAGTAACAAGGTTATCGCGAATAACCGAACTCAATTACGGGCTCACCATTGCCCGTGCTACATGGAGATTTCGTTCTGAGTAGCTAAATCTATCACAACAATACAAGAGTCAGCCTCAAGTTACAGCCCTGCTCCTGTGTCGGGTAAGTCCACTACGGGCTCACCATAGCCCGTGCTACTTGGAACTTTTTGTTCCCAGTAGCTGAATCCAGAACAACAACAATAAGAGTCAGCTTACGGGCTATTCATGCACGTGCCACCTCTTGGGTGGCTGAATCTTCGTAAATCAATAAGAGTCAGCAGTCTATCTCAGGGGAAAGAAAACAAAAGGAAATGAGGTTCAGTATGCACCTAGCTGTTCTTGTGGGGGGTTGAGCTTTGGCTCTTTGGTCTCGCCTCTCAACTGTCAATCAACTGGTGTACAGATTCTTGAGCCAGCCTGCAGTGACTACAGATTCAGTGACAAATGCTCTGGATATACCGCAAATCTTCAACACCAGCGAACATCATAATACTCAACTAGTTAACATGTGTTACACCAAGTCTTCCCCCCCCCCCCCCCCGTCTTTCCAATTTGAAGATTACTAAATGCAATAAGAAATTTTTAGTTCAAAATTGATTTTCCGAGATGTATGGATGAGATCAGTTTCAAGTGTCCAAGAGTATTTTTGGGAGTTTATTAATGGGTCTTTACCTACGGCATTACCTTACCTTAAACAAGTCAAGGGATGACGAGTAAGTCCTGCTTGTGTTTATTTTTAAAGGTCTTGCTAGAATCACAGCCCAGAACCTCACTGCTACGAAAGTTTCCTCATCAATGGCTCAACATAATTTGTCTCTTTATCATTTGATCAGAAGAGAAGTTTTGAAAGCCGCCTCCTGATTAGCAGAGCTTTTAAAAATTTCCCCAAGCTGTGACATGGCAATATCCGTGAGGGAAACACTGTCCAATATCAAGGGTGTTGCAATTATGACGACTAAAATTAGTTTCTAGTTACCGGGTAATATGTAGGCAAATGCTTTGCTAAAGTACTGTATTATTATGTACACCTATATACTTTATTGTACTGTATATTATTAATGGTATATTAGAGCAGATTTTCTTAAAGGAGAAAATATTTTACATGACTGAATTTATTTAATCCGAATTGCTGATTTCAATTGTAATTAATATTCATTAATTTGTTAACCAAAGAGAAGAAAAAACATTATAATTTTTTATACATTTATTAAAAATTAAATGTGAAATATGGCACACATGTTTTATTAATGCCAAGACTTTTAAATTATAACAACAAACTTAACCCCACACAAACACTTCCAATACAATTTTAACAGTAAATAGGTAAGTACTGAAGGAAATGCTAATAAATGCCTCAAGATAATCTAACCCATAAAAAATAAGTTGCTCTTAAATGCATCACCAAATCCACACTCCTTTAAAATATACAATTTTGTGGCTGGTCAGTTATCACCTAAGGCTGATATGTCAACGGTATTTAGGAAGAAGGCTTCAAATTAAAGCACTTATCCCAAGTAAAAAGAGTACACAAAATACTTCTCTCTAAAATCATTTTAAACCTATTATATTACTCTGTCCAGTCGGGAAAATTAAATAAAATGACAGAAGACAGAGAAACGGTCAATGATTCGCCACCGTTCTTGTCTCTCCTACATGTCTGATGCCATTGTATATTTGCTACAAAACAATTTGCTAATGTTAAAAAATGTGGTAAAAAATTCTATCATATATATTTTTGCTTTGGCATCAGCTGGAATTGGTAAAAGATGCTTACAATGCATCTCTCAACTGACAGCTGATGTCAAGATCAGTGTATGCTAATACAGTAACAAAATTATATCTTACTTTTCTATACCATGCATGGAAAAAAAAGTTGGAAATATTAGCTATTATTGCTATTGTTTTAATAAATTTCAAACATTTAAAAAAAAAACAATAATGGTTCATGGATGGAGTTGAGAATAGTTTACAAAAATAATAATAGTACTGTACCTGTACTGTATAACTGTCTCCAAATGATAAATTTACCATGTATGTACTGTACATCACTAGTAGAAGATTGCAAAATTACCCTCAAATCAAACCTTTGATGATACCTTGCAGGCAAAAATGCTGCAAATGACTACAGTATACAAAGATTTATTTCTACTGGAATAATCATGGCTATAAATATGCATGATAGGTTTATTATAATCTAACCTACAATAACCTTTCTAATATATCCGAGACAGAGATAAAATGTCACATTCACAGTGCACAAAAATAGAGCTTTTTTGTAACAACCCGCTATTTTATGGCTGGATTAGGTCAACTGATTCAGTAATCCGTATGAAGATAATAAAATAATGGTTAGGTAATCATTCAGACTGTAAAGTCTTTGCATAAGTGATATCTAACACTACAATATAAAAAGTTGGTTAGCTGTCATTAAAATCATTTCACTTCTTGTACAGATACTGCTTTTTTCATTAATGACACTGTACAGTACTTGATATCAGTGAATTAACGTCTGACAATCAGTTTGTTTTAGCTGTCAATCCATTTATATGGCTACATAATGTCATGCAGCATACATACTCACCTTTACCTGGACAGTTTATGCAAGTTTGGGATAACTAAAAGTACAGTTTATGCAAGGATAAATTGTACTTTTGTCATGCACAAAACTCAATTTCTGCCAAAAAATGTACATCTGAGAAACAACTGCTCCACAATACCTCTTACCTATTTGTTTTCAAAATCTACACAAATGCACAGCTGTACTGTATATATTTAGCAGAATATTATGTAAAAATAGTTAACTGCAATGCCCATTGTGACAAAAGTTAAGACGTGGTTATATTTTTGTTTGAAATGTTTTAGAGTTTCATAAAATTAGGGATAGTTTGACGAACACCAAATATCACATATTCAAGAATGCAACTGATGTACAGTATAGCATCTATGTAAATAAAAATGTAAATGTTCATTTGTTCAAAATCACTAATCTCCAAAAGTTCTTCACCGATTGCTTTGAAATTTTCACACAAAGTTCCATTAGCATCTGAGCCGGTATTTATATACATACTACAGTATATAGATGACACGTCTGTGACGGGAAAAAACATGCTTTTTTTGAAAAATTGTGTTTTTCATGTGAGGGAAATCTTCGAAACCTCTTTACCGATTGCTTTGAAATTTTGACACAACGTTGCATTCAAATAGGCGCTGTTTTCATATACTTACTACAGTATATACATGCCTCACAAGTGACAGGAAAAAAACATGTTTTTTTTTTAAAACAGCGCCATCTGTTGGACGTAAGAGTAACACCCACTGAAATCTCCGAAAGTTCCGGTGAAATCTCCGGTGAAAGCAATCACCGATTGCTTTGAAATTTTGATACAACGTTCCATTCGAATATGCGCATATTTTTTTTATATACCTATCTTGAGGTTATCTTGAGATGATTTCGGGGCTTAGTGTCCCCGCGGCTCGGTCCTCGATCAGGCCTCCTTTTTTGTTACCCCCCCCCCCTGGGAAGCAATTCACACAAAACAATGAGCATACTCAATATTAAAAATGAAAATATCTTTGCAGTGGAAGAGTATATCTGATGAAGTAGGAAATAATGGACTTGTATAAATGCCATTTCCTTACTTTCCTCTGACAAAAATCATGATCTAGACAATCTTACTATTACTGTATATAGCTATTAATTTTTGGAGGGGAGACAACATTATTAGTACATATCAGATATGATCAGTTAAGTTCCCAGACTAATTGTATTATGCAAATACTAAGGCCTGCAAAAATTACATGTATTATTTTAAATCATTCCCTGTGTCTTTGCCCTCTATGCCTCAAAAGATATTGCATTATCTCTTGCCAGTATCACGTGGCAGGCAGGAGAGTTCAGTCATTCGTATGACTTGTAGCTCATTGTAAAACAGGGCTTGGAGCAGCAACAATTTTCTTCAGAATGTTAGTCAACCAGACCAGGGTTTTTAAATACAGTATAACCGTTTTGCAATGATTCAGCATCATAGTGTGATAAGAGCAATCTTGAGGCCACAGACTCTCACCATGAAATATTCCATGTCTCAGAGTCATTGCACTCGCCTGCTTAGTGAGGAAATTTGATAAGAGATGATGCGATACCCTCTAAGGAACCAAGTCCTGAGACACCAGGCATGCAGTTAGATGCTGTTCACTTCTGTAATATATATAATTTTTTGTTATTTAGTCTTGGATCTTTTGTATCACATTTCATTTTCATCTTTTCCTCAATTTTAAAGATAAGCTAAACACTGTTATACTACAAGTTAGTTAAAAGATATAAATAGGAAAACAATAAGTACTATATTATATGGCACTGCACATGTAAAGCTTATCTTAAATACTTAAGTACAGAAATAATTAAAACACAAATGCACTGAGCTGTACAACACTGGATCTCAACCATTTGTTTATACAGATGACCTTTACTTATAAACAAGAACCTCATTAATTAAAGTCAAATGAATATTATAAAATGTAGACTAGCACTTATAAAAACATAGGGAAAGGGATCTATCAAAAGAAAGCACCAATCCATTACGACTGTATAGCACTTGGAAATGGTCAGGATAAAGATCTGGGATAGGATGGGAAAAAGGAATGGTGCCCGACAACTTGGATGGCCGTGGATTGAACGCTGCCCTGCATAAAGCGAGACTGTCGCTCTACCGTCCAGCCCAAGTGGTTGGGTGTTAGGAGCCCAACCACTTGGGCTCTAACTTTTGCATTGCCATTATAAAAACATAATATAATATTTTGTATTAAATTATATCTTTAAAAATGAACAAGACTTATCTGCAAATTATGGTTCAACACCATATGGTGTTGGACCATAATTTTGGTCTTTATTAAAGACCAAATAATGGTCTTTAATAAAATTGTAATTGAAAGTGTGATCCAAAAGTCTCTAGACATTGAGAAAATTAACACCTTTCACCAAAGTGTAATTTTATTCACAAAATATGCTCCATGTGGTTGCCATTAACTTGAAAATACATATTAATCCAACTCTTCCACTCATGGTAATCTTACATTAAAACATCTGGTGCAATGCACAAAATTGTATTTTGAATGCAATTCTTTAGGCGATTCATGTTTCATATTTTTTCCTGCTACTCCAAGGATTTAAATAATAATAATAACAATAATAATAATAAAAATAATAATACTTCAACATTTATGTGGACCCTATTTATAAAGTTAAATGATTTTAAAATGTGTTAATTTTTCCTATGCATGGAGACTTTTAGACCAATGTGCACAATAATCTAAAGCACGGTATAACAGAAAGAAACTTGCCAATCTGGATCAATTCCAGTTTCTAGCAATAGCTCAAGGGATGCAGGCTGAAAGCCACCATTGTACTGTGCACTCTAAAATACTTGGTCATGCTATAGTACTGTATATCACATGTGATGTCCGATATAAACAGTTGCATGCTTACTCATGTCTTGATACATCAAATATGATATGTACATAGCAATCCATCCCCATTTAGATAGTACTTTTTGCAACTATGTGGATCATTATATTTATATTTTTATATATATATATATATATATATATATATATATATATATATATATATATATATATATATATATATATATATATATATATATATATATATATATATATATATATATATATATATATATATATATATATATATATATATATATATAAATATATATATATATATATATATATGTCGTACCTAGTAGCCAGAACCAGAACGCACTTCTCAGCCTACTATGCAAGGCCCGATTTGCCTAATAAGCCACGTTTTCATGAATTAATGTGTTTTCGACGACCTAACCTACCTAACCTAACCTAACTTTTTCGGCTACCTAACCTAACCTAACCTATATAGATAGATTAGGTTAGGTTAGGTAGGGTTGGTTAGGTTCGGTCATATATCTACGTTAATTTTAACTCCAAAAAAAAAATTGACCTCATACATAATGAAATGGGTAGCTTTATCATTTCATAAGAAAAAAATTAGAGAAAATACATTAATTCAGGAAAACTTGGCTTATTAGGCAAATCGGGCCTTGCATAGTAGGCTGAGAAGTGCGTTCTGGCTACTAGGTACGACATACATACCTATATTGTAGTATACAAATATACACACATACATACTTTAAACCTCTAAACATTGTCTATATTGCAATGTTACATATTGCTTTAAGACCAAACTTTTGCAATACAATATAATTTTTTTACAACACAAAGAACTATAATTATAAATGAATGCATTACATTAGTATACTGTATTTGCAAAAGGTCGAAATAACAGATTTAAACAACTTAAATTTATATTAAAACTATATAAACAACAGTCATACAATTACAACAATTAACATTTTTACCAAAAACCCTTACAAAAAAAGTCAACAAAACCAAATATTAAGTTTTCTAAAAAAAATTGAAATAATAATCAAAATCCAATTATAAACATTATAAAGTTCCCAGAAAAAATATACTGTACATTCAAACTGACACAACAAATTATTTAATATATTACGAATTTATATTCATAATCATGCTTCTCAATACAGAACATTAGAGGACTGTATATATATATCAACTGAAGTGTACACGAGAACCAGTCATTGATTTTACGGCCAAGTATTTTTTTCACAGGTAACTATTTTGTTTTCAGAACTACTGGACACTATTAATGTAACTTTATAAACCTAACTTAATTAGGTTAAATTTGGTTTAATTTGCCCTAAAAAATAAAAACATAAATTTTTGCATGAAAATACTATAGCACTGCAGCAAACCTTTTAATGGCGATGATCTCATCGACAGGTTAAAGTATAATCAATCTTCATAAATTGCAAACATAATACCAGTAACAAAAGATTTACCTAATCATACTTACATTATTAGGTTGGCTTCTAATGCACACAATAAAAAAGGCCAACTTGCAAACTATTTTGAAATTATATATTTAATTAAACTACAATATTGCATGGAAACTATAATTGCCACATGCGCTCTGTCTAGAAGAGCTAGTGTGGCATATCATAGATAATCACAACTCATATCACATGGTAAACCAAACCCCTGAACACAATACACAGACTGACTTACTGGATAATTAACTTTTACCATGTATCATTAATTCTAACATTAGCTTTATGAACACTTTGTAAATATGACACTTGCTCACTTACCCAAACATGCAAAAATTAACGTCATAAAATTTAACTAATTTTTAATAAAATAGCCCTTTACATTATTGGCGATAAGTACTTTTGCATTTAATAATACATTTTCAGAAGGATGGATTTATAGTTCAGTGGGTGTGGATATATAGGCAAATGAAGCAATTAAATGCCCTTATCTGGTGGGCCCATCATTGGCTACTTGAGCTAAGTTCTTTTCGTGCCATTTCTTAGGAAGATGTCCCAGACCTCTGAGGCCCACCCTTGCTGACTGGGAGCCAGAATCAGAATCTGACTTTTCTCCACAAGGCAAAGGAAACAAGGGACCAAGAGATTAACCCAAAACTGATTATAAACTCACTAGAAAGTATAAGAGCAACACATGCAACTGCTTGAAGAAAATTAGGTACCCAAGGGTAATGAGGCAAATTATTGTTGCTGCAGTATAAACATCCTAACCATTATGCAATTACCCGTCACCAGGTGGTAGCCCACATCACCTGGGGTCTCGGCCAGCCTGCCCCTTAGTTCTCGAGCCACCCAAATCAAATACCTTTATTTTCACAGCAAAAGAACAGAACAGGGTTGTAACACTATATATGCTGAATTGTGTATAGCACATGTCTTTTCAAGTTGTGACTGATATTTTAGGGGAGAAAACTATCACCTATATTTGAAGGTTAGTACTTAAAGTGTTCTGTAAGCAGTTATTGAAGCATGAGGAAAGGGGAAGGGATTTGTTGACCTCAGGTCGTTATCAAGGGTCACCATACAAGATGCATCTCCCCTTTGTTTCCCCTCCTTAAGGAAGGAAAGAGGGCCTTCCCCCTTCTTTCCTTCCTTAAGGAGGAAAAACAAAGGGCAGAGAGTTCTGGAGAGAGGGGCAGAGAGTTTTAGTGATGGGGTGGAGAGTTGAGGAGGAGCAGAAATTTGTGAAGTGGGAGTGGATAGATGAGGAGAGGGGTGGAGAGTTGAAGAGTGGGGGTGGAGACATAAATGGTAGGCAGTCAATATAGTATCACAGACAGTACTGCTTTCCAAAGACTGCCAGGTGGATATGGTGAATCGTGCATAGCACTACTCATACCGGCATTGGGCCTTGCTTACACTAAGAGCAGTTATACTTACCCTACTACGAATTACATAAACACTCCCTTTTCCTACTGCTAGTAACAAGATCACAAGGAATATTTTCTTTAGAATTAGATTTTTTTGTACAATATATGCTTCAACTGGCAACTCAGAGAAGGAGTGTCTGCAGCATGCTGCGGGCTTGTGTAAGGTCAAGTCACCTCCCCAAAGTTTAGGGGTATGAGCTATGAGCAGAGACTAAGCGAACTGAACCTCATGTCACTGGAAGAAAGCAGACTTAGGAGAGACATGATCACCACATACAAGAATCGCAGAGGAATTGACAGAATAGATAATATTCTGTCAATTTATAAGTTTAAGTTTATAAGATAAGTTTATTTAACACAGGTGGTACATGCACAAGGGGACACAGGGAAAACTGAGTACCAAGATAAGCCATAGAGACATTAGAAAGAACTTTTTTTAGTGTCAGTGCAGTTAACAAATGGAATGCACTAGGTAGTGATGTGGTGGAGGCAGACTCCATACAGAGTTTCAAATGTAGATGTGATAAGAGCCCAATAGGTTCGGGAATCTGTACACCAGTTGATTGATGGTCGAGACGTGGGACCAAAGAGCCAAAGCTCAACCCCCACAAGAACAACTAGGTTAGTACAACTAGGTGAGCAATCCTTCCCCCCCCCCCACTTCCTCAATCTGACTTCCCTTACTGAAACATTAGATCGATTTATCTTCTTATGGATATTATACAGTATATATAGCTTGCACAATAATCACCAATACCCGAACCTATTGGGCTCTATCATATCTTTATTTGAAACTCTTTAATTAAAGACTATAGCAAACTCATGTTTGCTATATTAGTACCAAGACCCTTATGCCTTGGAGGGGGTACCACTTTTTTCTTTCAAGATGGCATCTGTTCACTAGAGGTCTGAGCAAGCAGATGTGAGCCCTATGTACCCATGAGGGCTTCAAAACTTACTCTGGACCTAAATACTACCCTGATTGGCATGTGCACTGCCGATCAAACGACCCGGGTACACATGACCACCACAGATCAAACCACTCTGGTTGATATGCACAGTTGAAGAGTTAAGCATGCTCCTAATGCTGTGATCAAGTAAGCGAGCAAAGGGGCAGGCTCGGGACCTCAGGTGACCTGGACTATTACATGGTCAGGTGCATATTAGTCAAGTTGTTCACACCAAAGAAGCAGTCATTTAGTTCATTATTTGTGGGAACCAAATTTTCTTCAAGCTGTTGCTTGTGTGATTGCAGTTATACTGTCCCATTTTTATTTTTGTTCCTAGTTTAAGGTTCATCTCTGATCCTCAAGCTACTCTCACCTCATAAAGAGTAAAGTCAGATTCTGCTCTTGGCTCTCAGTGGGCAGGGGCTGGTTTCAGAAGTCTGGTGCATCATTTTAAGGCTTGGCCAGACCAGTCCTGAACTTGGAGAGCAATTGAGGTGACCCTACCAGATATAAATATTAATATTATATACAGTAATAACAAAATTGTTTCTCCTACCTTGGTGAAGTAGTCATGATTGGGTACTGTCATGGCACTGCTTTATCCACAGTATCAAACTTGTACAACCAGAGTTTGCACACAGGTCTATTATGGAGCAAGAGCAGGTAACAGTTGCTCCCAGTCATCATGCAAACTAGTCTGATACTAATGTAATCTCAAGAAAAACTTTGAATGTAATGTAACACTGTCACATTAAATCAGCTGCTTCCTTTATGAAATAGTAACTATTTCCCATATCAAAGGTGACTTGTTCATGTAAACTGTCCCCATATCAAATGAGGATCATTCATATACTGTAAGTTACTTCCCCTATCAAATGCACTGAGCACACAATCTTCCAAAGCTCATTCAAGTGTTAAAGACTGCAGCAAGACCTCACATGTTTGTTGAAACATTTGTGAGTGCCTTCACATGCCAAGAGTAAGACATACCAAACTATCACACTGAACTTTGTTTTAATAACAAAAGTTTATCAAAAATAAAATAAATTAACAGCTAAATGTCTGAAATTATATTACCAGTAATATGTAATTGGTAGTATTTGAACACTCACTTTACCCTTCTTGATTAATCTCCTACAATACACTAAAAAAGGTTATGCCTTTCTGCAATACAGAAAATAACCTATCCTCCCACAAGCTAATTCTTAGAATGTATAATAAAATTTAATTATTAAAAGGTCTTCATATTTTTCAATTCCTAGTTACTTCTTACTAAATCATTGTTTACAATAGTTTTGAAAGTACACTACTGTATATATAAATCATAAGTACTGTATATTCATGAATGTTTATTTTCATTTTCTGGTATTGTATCTAGAAGGTTGCTCTCTCACTCCTTGCTGGCTAAGCGGACAATGAGATTGGTTCCCCCCATACCCTAGCCATTTAGTTATTCTGTTCCCTTGGATCAGTTATCTAGTGTTTCATCATTTTCATTGTGTGAAATCTCATCCCTATTCAATAGATAAATATGGTAGAGCCAGTAACAAATTTAAATTTCTACAGAGATCAGCTCCACTTCTAGCGCCACACACTATTGTAATCATAATCTATTAGTGTGCTAATTTTTTTTACTGGTGCATAGATCTTAGTACTGGTTACATTATTGAGCGCTCTATTTTCCACCAAATATGATCAGCAATATTTTCTTACATACGGATATATCCCTAATTACTTGTGAGTGCACAGGAGCAAACATTGAAGGAACAGTGCCCAGTCATCCCACCCTGACCAGAATTTGGATCTGGGGCATTTTCGTTTACAAGTCGAGTGGGTGAATGTGTTAACCACTACTATACACCACAGATTATTATCTAATGAAAGTACAGTACCATACTGTATGTGTGTGCAAGTCCACTATGGGCTCACCATAGGCCATGCTACTTGGAACTTTTGTTCCTAGTAGCTGAATTTATAACAACAACAACAACAACAATATACTGTACTATATTCATGGACATGTACTGTGTTACTAAATATTTATGGTATAAATAAAAGTTATTACAAAATGTATAATTTTCATGAGGTATTTGCACTATGCAAAGTTTTGATTTGCATATAATGCCTCAGTAAGCTACTGCCTCACTGCTAGAAATATTTTGTCATGCAATCTTTTCAATATGTGTACTGCAATATGTAAATATGATAGAGGGAAATTTTCCAAGTGCATGGTACAACTGCTGCATGTGTCTCGAATGTGTAGTCACCACTCAATATATATTTAATGCAGAGATGAGAAAATCCCTAGCATATACTGTATATTTAGTCAGCCTTGTGACGGAGTCAGGCTTTGCGGAACAGTGGCTTCATTAGTTTGTGCAACACCTATGTCTACAATTGTCCCTTCCTTTTATGTTCTTTGTACGCACACTCTTCTAAATAAATATCATTATTTTTATTTTTATTAATTATTATTATCAAATAAATTGTGAATTTATATGGGTATCTCAGTAGTAGATTTTAAAGATAAAATATTTAGATAAAATTTTGTACACAAAAGATCACATTAATAGTAATTAGAAACATTTTTCACAACACTTAATGAACTGTAATTAAGTGCGCAGGAATACTGGAAAATATAACAATTGATTATAACAAAAATATTATGCACTCATCAATAATGAGGACTTATTAATGTGATACTCTTATGTACAGCATGTACAGAAATTAACAAAATTAAATTGGTCATAAACATTTTTTCTTTACAGAAATAAACCAGAGTGTGTGTGTGTGTGTGTGTGTTTGTTTGTTTTCCCATATGTGAGTTCGAAAGGCATAAGCTGCCTCGTAACCCTGAATGAACTTGGGGATGACTCTCAAATCCTATGAGCTTTGGCATATTAACATTTGAATTTGTGTATGAGGTTTTCCCCTACATTACTTCCTCTCCAAATGTATTTTACTCTCCCCTTCCACTGAAGACTTTTTTTGCATAACTTTGGACCCTTGACCTCTTCAGTTTTCATGTGTTCCCCATTATCCTGGTCCGACCCCTGTGAACAGTTCATCTTTGTCCACACGTGATTGAACACAAAACCCGAGTCTTTACTAGAATGAGAAATTTAACTCTCTTGCCCAAAGTTCAACACTTATAATTCTTGGACAAAATTTTGCTGTAAAATACTAGGCTTACACCGAAGCTTATGTGATATATTTATGTGAAAAGCTTTGTGGTAAACCCTGAACATTTCCAAGCTTTTGTGATCTAAAAATGTGGCTCCACACTAGCACTGCACTCTAAAGCTGAACTTACATATATGAAGTAAAGTATTCTGAACTATTCCAATAATTAGTCGAGCATCAGGACACAGTAATCGCTGGCTCCTAGAGGTACTGTACTTTTAATGTCTATCTCTAGAGCATCTGATTTTCTCTGAGTGACTTTCAGGTCAACCTTGGCAGGTTCATTTGTGTGTACATATGTATACTTGTGTGTGTGTGTAGATGCACACAAAAAATTAAAGAGTATCCAAAACTGATGTTCCCAAGGCATAATATATTTACATACGTCTTGGGTCATCCATAATTATACCTTCTTGTCACTATCAAGGCCCCATTCATCATACATTTGTACTATTACTTTTAAATTGGTTTCCAATTGTTTAATATAAGCAAGAAGGTCCTTATAGAGTGTTTTCTCTGAGCCAGTTTTCCCAAAGTACATAGATTTAACCAGGTCTGATCTATATGGGACTGATTTTACCACCATCTGCAATAAATATATGTTATCAGTACAAATTTATAAAGAAAGTATTGGGTAAACAATACTTAAAACCATTTTTATTTTCACACTTGTCATTCGGATACTACAGCCATACAGTATTCGGGTGCTACAGCCATTCATTATTCGGGTGCTACAGCCATTCATTATTCGGGTGCTACAGCCATTCATTATTCGGGTGCTACAGCCATTCATTATTCGGGTGCTACAGCCATTCATTATTCGGGTGCTACAGCCATTCATTATTCGGGTGCTACAGCCATTCATTATTCGGGTGCTACAGCCATTCATTATTCGGGTGCTACAGCCATTCATTATTCGGGTGCTACAGCCATTCATTATTCGGGTGCTACAGCCATTCATTATTCGGGTGCTACAGCCATTCATTATTCGGGTGCTACAGCCATTCATTATTCGGGTGCTACAGCCATTCATTATTCGGGTGCTACAGCCATTCATTATTCGGGTGCTACAGCCATTCATTATTCGGGTGCTACAGCCATTCATTATTCGGGTGCTACAGCCATTCATTATTCGGGTGCTACAGCCATTCATTATTCGGGTGCTACAGCCATTCATTATTCAGGTGCTACAGCCATTCATTATTCATATGCTACATTCATTAATCACTTTCTCTTCAATATTTCCTGCATTTTCTAATTTAATATTTGCCAACAATAATTTTGTTGAAATCAAACTGTACACAATTTTATGCTCTGTTTTCTCATTGTCACAATTGTTTTCCTGAATCTTGTCATCTTAAGCTGTCCGCATGCAGTCAACTCTCAGTTTTATGTGAAGATATATTCCATTACATCTCTTACAAAAGTGAACCATATAAAATTGACTTGAATATCTAATAGGAAATTCTAGATATTTCATTGAAGTATATATATATTTTTTATTAATGTACGACTGTAGAGTAAGGTTTTGCAAGTTGTGGACTTTACATAAATACTATGGATTCAAAGATTTGCTGACTCCAAGCCAATTAGCCACAATATGATTATTTTTGAATGCACACAATCTGCTAAAGAGTAATATACTTATAGTATGGCCAAAATCTGAGAACAACATTATACTTAATTTGAAGCAGACTAGAATCATGACTGAAGAAAAATTTCAAATTCTGAACAAGGCTCCCTTAGTTGCTTTCCAAACCAACACCCAAGGTTCACTCAAGATACTGCTATGCATGCCAGCTTCTAGGCTACTTTCAGCCCCAATGTGACAAGGAACTTTGCAAATGATCTTGCCATGTACTTGGGGCAGGGTGACATTGGAGAATGTAATGCAATCAACTAAAGAAGAAAGGCTGGTGGAGGATACTTCTTGTACATATCAACACACATACTATGAATTCAGTGGTACTGGCTTTAAAGATCCAGCTTGTGATGCAGGAGGATGGACCTAAGTGCACACTGATCTGACTTATCTGTGAAAACACTACCACTGTTGTGCTGAAATGAAGTAAACTATAAAGATCTTCTAAAGTCTGGCAATGAAGAGTCACTCTCCAGATGGCACTCTCCCATCTAGAGTGTGTCAGATGGGGGGGTGGCCCATCCCACACCTGAGCTGTGTGCCTCTGTTACTGCAATCTTTTCCTTGTGGATGTTAACAAGGGCAATTTTTCCTATCTGATAATGTTTTGACAAGTTAGTTACAAAGTTATACCAGAAAATGGTATACTGTGCAGTGAAATGTCTCATGAGGTGTCGTGTGTCCAATATGACCATAGTGTCACAAGGTATATTCTTATAAGTTAACATAGACCATTACCTGGTTAGGTGTCAAATGACCTAACCAGGGACTCCAGCTACACCTAGACTCCACTCAAACGTCACTTAAAGACTTGTAATCACTGCACGTACTTATGGCAGTGTATTTGCTGATTTAATGCAGCCTCACAAACTACCCAATGAGATGAAGGGGTTAAAGAGAATGAAGACCCATTTAATATAGATTTTCACATGGGTAAATGAACTTCTGCATCCAGAATACCCAAGGCAAAATTTATGTTCATTGGGGTCCATAAATTGAGCACAACAACCTTGACTGTGGCATCACTACTAACTCTGTATTTGAGAGGCCTAACCCCTAAGGAGCCTCTAACCAAATTAAGATGAGACTGATTATGTCCCTTAACCTATGAAGTGAAGTGAATTGGGAAGACCTGCTAAACTAGGAGTCAAGCAAACCTCACAATAGCACCTCGATGGACAACTAGGGTCAACTGAGCCTAAGTTTCAAATCACTATTTTTTTAATATAAACCAATGGTCAACAGGTGTCTGACCCGCTTGGGAAGACAAAAAACCATATAACAATATAATAAACCATATAAAAATATAATAAAAAATTTAACAAATTTATACTGAATAAAGCAATATGATCTAGAAAAGGGACAAGCATGCAAGTAATGAATAAATATAAATTTTGTACATATTAACACAAGCATGCAAATAACGAATAAAAGTAAATTTTGTACTCATTAACAAGTGCAAATAATAACTATTTACCTTGAACAAATTTTGTACTAGCCACTTGTGGAAATGTTTCAGGGTTTGATTGTATGCCTCAGTGGCCAGGTGATCAAGTTTCTCTGACCGCATGCCCTTGTCTTCCTCCTCACAGATTCCGTTTATGAACAGCACTGTGAATTCCAAGGCTCTGTGGATGAAGACAAAATCTATGATACATTGCAATTTTTATCTATAGTAGATAATTACTAAAGAAATATAGTATCTGCAATTTTTACATAAATATGCAACTATGATGACACTGGTACCACAGATATTCACAAAATTACCAGGCCTATGGATTTGCATGGGCCTACCAAACTCCAGGGCCTGAATCTGGTGTGCACATAGTGGCAAAAAACCAGCGTTGAATGTAATGAAATGTCACAAATCCACAAGGGCCGTGACAAGGATTCGAACCTGTGTCCGGGAGCATCCCAGACACTGCCTTAATCGACTGAGCTACACCTTAATCGACTGAGCTTTGTTCATTTGATGCATCACGTTAGTGTGATCTCTGTGTGTAATGAAATGCCAGTTTCTGGCTGAGCCCCGGAGGCTTCCTGAAGGTATACCACTGATATATGGTCCGTCTAATTACCACAAGCTACACAAGCTCCACAAAGCTTCTTGGCAATGCGTTAGTAATGAATAAATATGATATATTTACTCATTATAATGTTGGTGATGAATGTACAACATGAAAAAACATAATTTTAATCTGAAAAAGTATCTTTTTATAATGAAATTAGACGAAAATAAAGAGCTGGTGACGCCAAATCAAGTCGACAATCCAAGCGTCGGTTAGGTTAAGTTAAGTTAGGTTAGGTTAAGTTAAGTTAGGTTAGGTTAGGTTAGGTTAGGTTAGGTTAGGTTAGGTTAGGTTAGGTTAGGTCAGGTTAGGTCAGCCTAACCTAACATATCATATTTATTCATTACTAACGTATTGCCAGGAAGCTTTGTGAAGCTTGTGTAGCTTGTGGAAGCTTGTGGTAATTAGACGGACCCCTGAAATAGTGCTATCCTACTTGGGCACTCATGAGGGCACTAATGTCTTAAGAAGTATCATCTGTGGTCTGTGTACGGTATATTACATCAGCATTTTGCTTGTTTTCCATGGCATCTAAGGCCATATCATAGTGGTCTAGCAATTGTGAGAGACAGGAGTACCATGTTCTGAAGCCAGGTTGTTCAGGGTTATGTAGAAGCTCTGATTACACGTGTTTTGTGATCTTACTTTTGAGCTGTCTTTCAAAGAACTTTATGGCATGTGATGTTAATGCTATCAGTTTATAATTGTTTGCACCTGCTTTATTGCCTTCTTTTTGGAGTGGCACAAAGTCACTCTGTTTTAAGTATGTCAGGGATAATGCCAGTATGTAGGCTCTGTGATAGTGGCTTTTTGCAATTCTTGATGAATATAGAATTCCAGGAATCTAGTCCTGGTGCAAAGTGCATGGGCATGCTGTCTATGGCTACTTCAAAGTCCAGTAGGGCTAGGACGACATCTGATATATGATTTGATGTTGGTATCACATTCATGAAGAATTTGTTTAGTCTAAAGAATTTCAGTGTGTTCAGTGGTTCACTGAAAACAGAAGCATACTGTATCCTCAGTATTTCAATAATTTTTTTGTTGTCATCAGTGTCAGTTCTATCACCCTTATGCAAGGGGCCCAATGCAAGATATAGTTTTTGACCTAGATTTTGCATTGGAGAAAAAGTGTTTTTGGGTTCCGCTCTATTTCACTGATAGCCTTTTACTCTCCTTGTCCTGGATTTTATATGATTCTTGTAGTTTCAACTTAGATCGTAATAAATCGTTTCTATTTCTCTAAATCATCATAAGGTAGCCTTCCTTGTCATTCTTGGGATAAGGTGAGATGTTTGAGCTGTTCTGCTATATATGTTTTCTTTGGCTACAGAGGGAATGCTGTTCTGACTCCAATTTGCATGTTTTCTCTCTTTTTCTTAATGGTATGTGATTTGAGCATTTTTCTAATGCTCAAGTGTCTATTTCCTCAAGGCACTGATTTAGGATTGTATTATCGAGATGTTCTTCGCAGCTTATTTCTGTGAGGTCTTGGGTTATGAGTTCCCAGTTAATCAGTTTATTATTAAAACTAAATTTGTTGAATCTCCTGCTCTTGGATTTAAGATTGGCCGAACAAGTCTACTGCCCATGTTTGTCTGAATTTCGATTGAGTTGTGATCTGGGTAAGATGTATTTGTAATCATTATATTCCTAACTAGTTATTATTGTAAAAATAAATTCTAAGATGTTTTCTTTTCAAGTTGCTTCTATTATTTGTTGGTACAATATAAGGCAAATCTGTCACACATTTGCAAGACGTCATTTGTGTGACTGTTCATTTAGACTGCTTCCTGGGACACTCTCCGATATAAACTGTATTTGCCACATTCTTCCATTTTAAATGTCATAAATTGAAGTCACCAAGTAGGATGATGTTTAGGGCTGGGTTTGTGAGGGTTTTCCAAGCTATATTCTATTTTCCTTTGTTGGTCTTAAAACTGCTGAGAATTTCTATCTGGGGACCTTCAGCTGGCTCTAAATGCTGTGACCACCATGGGGTATGGTGTGGTAATCCCTATGGGGTCTAGGTGTGGTGAATTCAGCTAATTCGATAGGTACGATGACCTCAGCTGGTTCTAGGGTGCATTGACCTCCACGGGCTCTTATATACAAGAACAATAACCACAGTTAGGATTTCTATTTTGATTATCAGCACTTTCACCATTCCCCCAGGAAAAAGAGATAAGTAATACAATAAAAGAAGACTATAGATATTATACATAATAAAACAATAAAATTATAACTTTCATTCATTACAGTACATCTATATCATTCACAATACAATGGACTGCATCACAGATAAATAAGCACTACTACTCCACAACAGTATCCCACTCCTCCCCAGGACCAGGTGTAAAGTGCTTATCATAAATTGTCATATACATTATACAGTTCAGTATATATATACAGTGGCGCCTCGATTAATGAATTTAATCTGTTCCGGCACCGAGCTCGTCATGTGGAAAACCCGTCTTGCGAAACAGCAATAACACTGTCGTTGGAGGTGTCCGAGAACCAGCAGGAACGCTTGTTAATCGAGCAAAAGCTCATCAGTCAAGACAAATTTTCTGCGAGTGGATTTCTCGTTACTCTAAATGCTTGTAACTGGCGTCGCTCGTCACTCGAGGTTCCACTGTATAGTATATACATTTACTCCCTTATTACACATTGCTTCCACCCAGCCATGTCCATGCTATATCCTAAGTGATGTCCACACTCACTTCATGCTTCCTCACACACATACCATGTCCTTCTTACCATTCTTTCTTGTCTCCTACTATCTTCAAATCCACTTGAATACACTACATTCTTCACCAGTTTTCCATCATCATACACTAAAAATGCTCAAACCATCTCATTATATTTTCCTCATTCATCTATCTCTCCAGCAAATTTCTCTATAACAACCGAACCATAACTCTGTGGCAAAATTTGCTTGACGAATCTCTTGAGCTGTTGCTATGTGTAGTACAGAACTTATTCTACAGAAGTCATTCACAGTACAGAACTGTACAGTACCTTATAATGTAAAGAAGAACAAAATAATGTATTACCTTTTGAGCCAAAGCAGAGCATCTACTGCAAATATGTTAGGGTCATTTCGCTCTTCAAAAATGAGATCATTGAGATACTTATACTTCTCTGGGGCCTTGTTGTATGTCTTATAAAGCTTCTGAAATGTCAATGCATCAAAGAGATTATAAATTTCAGACCTGGAAAACTGAAAACAAATGAACCACATCAAAATTAAATCCCCCAAAATATGTTGCAAAATTATTTTTAATCAGCACTTGAGTAAGAGAATGTAAGCTTAAATACTGCTAAAACTGTGATGAAATTACCATTTGCCAAGCAAAATCTTATACTGTATTGTATAGTAACACTAGCTAAAATCTTCATCTCAATTAATAAAACACTTCATACTCAATTTCCAGTTAAATGAAAGGTGAAATAGGCACACCTATTCCATTTAAAACAAATCTCAAAATAAAAACAACATTAATTATTACTATAATTTGTACTAATAGTATTTGATAGTACTGTATTGGACAATAGTTACAAATTACCTTATATCAAAATACAGTCTAAGAATCTACAATACAAGTTTCACATACAGTACCTCTATGTTGCCTGACATATCCTTTTTCACAATATAAAATGTCGTCCCAAGTAGATCTGCAAAAAAAAAAAAATTCACTATGATAATGTCAGGGTACAGGGGTAAAGTGAGTGGCTGGGCATACCATGATTGCTGGTTTGAGTCACGTCATTGCTCCATTAGATTTTCTCAATAATAATAAAAATAACTAATAATAATAATAATAATAATAATATTATTAATATAATACTGGTAATAATAATAAATAGTAATAATAATCCTTCATAATACTATGCATGCAAAGAACATGACAGATGTGTAAAATAAATTTGTATAATGTACTTTATGAATTCATACAGTGTTCATGAGAACCAACAAAGTTAAAAAATTAAATTTTTGCAGAATTAAAACTTACCTATCTAACATAACGCATCTTAACCTAACTGAGCCTACCATAGCATAACCTAGTCCAGTGTAAAGCAAAAAATATATAGTTTTAATAATTAAAAAATGAACAATGTGTTAAATGCCTGTACATGATTTGGTCATACCCTTCTGCTTAAGAATTTTTGTGCTCTATATAATCTTTCTGCACTACTGCTCACAGGTCGAGTATGGGGGTAGGGGCCTGTGGCTGAATGGACAGCACTTAGGACTCGTAATCCTAGGGTCAGGGTTCAATCTCAGTGCCGGGGGAAACAGAGGGACAGAGTTTCTTTCACCCTGATGCCCCTGTTACCTAGCAGTAAATAGGTATCTGGGAGTTAGACAGCTGTTATGGGCTGCTTCCTGTGTGTGTGTGTGTGTGTGTGTGTGTGTGTGTGTGTGTGTGTGTGTGTGTGTGTGTGTGTGTGTGTGTGTGTGTGTGTGTGTGTGTGTGTGTGTGTGTGTGTAATTACCTAAGTGTAGTTACAGGATAAGAGCTACGCTCGTGGTGTCCTGTCTTCCCAGCACTCTTTGTCATATAACGCTTCGAAACTACTGACGGTCTTGGCCTCCACCACCTTCTCACCTAACTTGTTCCAACCGTCTACCACTCTGTTTGCGAGTGAATTTTCGTGAAATAAAAGTGTGTGTGTGTGTGTGTGTGTGTGTGTGTGTGTGTGTGTGTGTGTGTGTGTGTGTGTGTGTGTGTGAAAAAAATAGTAGTTAATAACAGTTTATTGATTGACAGTTGAGAGGTGGGCCAAAAGAGCAGAGCTCAACCCCCGCAAGCACAACTAGGCGAATACAATATGCTTGCTAGATAGACGCGGGTACGATATAACTTGTTACTTGCCCAAAACGTTGTGCATATTAGTGGCTTTAGGCATAGTATATACTAGCTCAATCTAGAAATGCAACATTCTGCTTGTTATTCAATATGCATGCATGTACTTTTATCTAAATAACAATTCATTTATTTATTTATAACTTCACACAAGACTGAATGGACAGCACTTAGGGCTCGACACTTTGAACCTAAGACGGTTCAAGGATGTATTTTACAACCTAACCCATCCCATGCTAAAGTGTGATGTATAATTATAGTGTGGGGGGTTAAAAAGCGTTTAAAAAACCCAATATAGGTAAATTAATTTATGGACAAAACGCTTTGACTAACCCTTAATCGACAGCTGCACAAATTCTCAAACTAATCTTATAGTTCACTTACACTTCTTTTAAAGTTCACTCACCATACATCTGGATGAAGGATTTCGAGGCCTCGAGAAATTGCACCGTGTCAATTTTGCCATCTTGAGTGACGTTGGGGTATAGAGGAGAGAGCTCGGAGAAAAAATGGGGTAGAGTCGTCTCCTCCGACATGCTCCTCTCCCGTGTTATTGTTTATCTCTGGGTGCCAGCTGGGTGCCCCCTCGCGCTGGTGCCACCTCTTCCACCCCCTCACCACGCGCGCCGGTGCCACGTCTCACCAGCCACGGTGCATTCCTAAGGGGATATTATTTGTTTATATCAACACAAATGCAAAAATTGTATTCATAAATATGTTTAGTATTGTCTGTTTAGTACGTTTATAGTTGGGTTAGTTTATACGAGGTTACAGTGAATTGTTTACCAAGAGAATGTCTTTAAAAAAGAATATAACATGAATGTTTAACAATGAGAGCACATGATATATGTTTATTTTTTCTACTACAGACGTGGCCATTCATTTACTATGCTAACTAACATGTATACATTTTCTTCTGTCATGGACAGGGTTGGAGATTTGTTAAACACGTAGTTCAGTGATTTATTGAACAATCAACCAGAGAAGGTGATTGTAGTGCTTTTAAAATGCTAATATTAATCTAACCTACAAACATAAATACATAGATTTACATCTGTCCTACATAAACAGTGTTCGAGGTATGTTCTGATTTACCTGAGGGTCATTAACCCTAGTAGCCTCGGCGAGGACAGGAAGCCGGCGGCTTGTCGAAAGTCCCCCAATTTGACTTGATCTTTTGTAACTGGAGTCGCTCGTCACTCGAGGTTCCACTGTATAGTATATACATTTGTATATACAATGTATAGCAGAGCTAACAGAGCTCTGTATAGCAGAGCTAACAGAGCTCTGTATAGCAGAGCTAAGTATAGCAGAGCTAAGTATATACAATGCAAGCAGAGCTAACTGCCATTGTTATGGCGTTAAGATTCCTTGAACGAAACGCTAATGGTGCAGTGATCTGCATCGAATCAAAAGCAACACTGCAAAGCCTAAGTAAAAATCGGGCAGAAATCTTGCGATAGTCGCTAAAATTAAGAGAGCTGTAAGGGTTCTAACCAACCAGGGAAGAGTCGTCAAGTTTCTGTGGATCTCCTCCCATATTGGAATATGTGGAAATGAACGAGCAGATGTGCTGGCTGCTGAAGGCGCCGAAGGAGACTATATTGAATACTTCATACCCAAGACTCTTCTACAAATTAGAGGTATTGTCAGGCAACATCACAGCGACAGGGTAACTGAGGAAAGGAGGATAGAAGCTCAAATCAGTGAATCTATACGATGGTACAACATGGTTGCAGCTGGCAATCCCAATCATTATAGACGAAGAGGAGGAGGACGCGGGAGAAAATCAGTAATAGCGAGAATCCGTCTTGGATACAAATATCCATGGAGATTCGGAATGGAAACAACAGTTGATCAGCGAGTTGCAGAATCTGTGATGAGAGTGACGGACACCCCCTTGACCACTATCTACGTGAATGTAAACACCTGAGGGGCCTATGAAATATGTGTAGAATAATAAACCCACATTGTTTGAGTTTGGAAAACACATTTGTCAAATATTGATACTGTTCTTAAAAGATTCCCTCATTTTGCACCCGCAAGATAACGTAATCTTCTTGTTTGAGAAGCTGTTCACTTGAGACAATTAAGCAAGTCCCATCTGTGTCTGGGTACAAGTGACAGAATGAACAACCCAGCGGGTTTTCTTCCTATTGGGGAGTGTTGTACATGCTGTTATGGCGGTATGACCACTCACAGGATGAGTGGCGCTGCCCAATAAACTCGCCCCTTGGGACAAAATTTTATATATATTTTGTTATTTCATACACTCGCCAATATTTGATGATATTCTTGTGCTGTACCCAGAGTTTGGTAGTGCAGACTGGTCTACTAGACTCACATCCCGTGTTTTTATCCTCATTCCATATATGACTGACTAATCATCCTGTGAGATGAGGATATGAGATAAACTCATATCTAGCTCTCCATCTATACTCTGTATTTCCTCGTATAGAATAAGGTACCAGCACAGTGTTGTGTACCCAAATTAATATAAAATGCTGGAAGCCGAGGTCATTGTCCCAAGGAATAAATGCTTGATTACTTATGCATGTTACGTCTGGAAGAGTAATGGGGAGAGTAGCGGTATTGTGATTTATTTACAAAGCAGCAGCCACTGGGGGAGCCACGTGGACTTGTTGTCATTACCAAAGCATGACAATCCAAGCAGCTTTACTGAAGTAAAGAACAATCTTTGTATATATCCATTATCTGTGCTCTACGTGGGAGTTACAGAGAGGCTCGCCCCTGTTGTGGTGGCCCGGTGTTGGGAAGCATTCTTCAGGATCAAGGTGTGTGTGTGTGTGTGTGTGTGTGTGTGTGTGTGTAAGCAGGCGTCACGGGAGGCAGGCAGGGGGTGTGAGGGCTCCTCCTCACACGCACATCCATTACAATTAAGGATCAAAGCAAGATAATGTGTGATTTATGACTTTTGCCTTATCGGAAAACTGATGCCCTTATTTTTGGTGAAGGCGTGGGGGGGGGAGGGGGGGGGGGGGAGTGAACACGTGTGTGTATTCACCTAGTTGTATTCACCTAGATGTGCTTGCGGGGGTTGAGCTATGCTCTGTCGGCCCTCCTCTCAACTGTACTAACTACTAACTATTTTTTCACACACACACACACACACACACACACACACACACACACACACACACACACACACACACACACAAACAGTTAATTGGCAGTTGAGAGGCGGGCCGAAAGAGCAAAGCTCAACCCCCAGGAAGCAGCCCGTAGCAGCTGTCTAACTCCCAGGTACCTATTTACTGCTAGGTAACAGGGAAATCAGGGTGAAGGAAACTCTGCCCATTTGTTTTTCCGCCGGCTGCCGGGATCGAACCCTGGTCCCTAGGTTCACGAGTCTAGCGCGCTGTCCACTCAGCCAGCCAGCCCACTGGCTATGTGTGTGCGTGTGCGTGTGCGTGTGTGTGTGTGTGTGTGTGAACTCACCTATTTGTGCTTGTGGGGAGTTAAGCTTTGGCTCTTTGGTCCCGCCTCTCAACTGTCAATCAACTGGTGTATGTGTGTGTTTACTAGTTGTGTTTACTAGTTGTGTTTTTGCGGGGGTTGAGCTTTGCTCTTTCGGCCCGCCTCTCAACTGTCAATCAACTGTTTACTAACTACTTTTTTTTTTTTTTTTTTTTTTTTTTTTCCCACCCCACACACACACACACCCCAGGAAGCAGCCCGTGACAGCTGACTAACTCCCAGGTACCTATTTACTGCTAGGTAACAGGGGCACTTAGGGTGAAAGAAACTTTGCCCATTTGTTTCTGCCTCGTGCGGGAATCGAACCCGCGCCACAGAATTACGAGTCCTGCGCGCTATCCACCAGGCTACGAAGCCCCTCGAGAGGCCCCTGTGTGTGTGTGTGTGTGTGTGTGTGTGTGTGTGTGTGTGTGTGTGTGTGTGTGTGTGTGTGTGTGTGTGTGTGTGTGTGTGTGTGTGTGAGAACACATGTGCGAGAGTGGGTGAGTGACGTGGACGCTCTATGACAGCTGTGACCTCTTAACAACACTGGACCCGAGGCGGAATGACAGATTTTCGTTAATTTCATCGTACGTAAAAGGAGCGGTGCCCAGCCTCATGAGTTGGTTGACAGCGACGGCCTGTAGCCTCTTGTCAGCATTCGATCCCTGATGGTCCATGGAAGCGGTTGGGCACCGTTCCTTCACCCCTTCCTCATAGGGAGAAGGTTCCTTCACCCCATCCTCAAGTGCTCAATAGTAAAATTGGCTAACCAATTTCTTCTAATTATTCCCTTCGCTGATTTAAGCTGCTAATCAGATGAAGATCACGAGTAAGTTCTATGTTGAAGATACAAGACCAAACAGTACGGCTAGAGCCCCCCTGGTGACGGGAAGGGGTCCCCTTGTACAGGTCCCCCTGCATCGGCAAAGGAACTTTTTGTGTGTTCAATAAGAGTTATTTGAGATAAAACCAGATGCATTATTATTTCTTTACCTACCATATTACTCAGCACTCTCTCTCTCTCTCTCTCTCTCTCCTTCCTCCTCCTCACTTCTTCCTCCCACTGCCATCTCCCTCTCCCTCCCCCTCTCCCCTCTCCATCTCTCGCCTCTCACTTCCCTCTCCCTCCCTCCCTCCCATCCACTCTCCCAGTGGCCAAAAGATGTTCCAATAACATTCAACCTTATCGACGCTGAATCAACTTTATCGACGTTGATGATAACAGCCGTAAAAAATCTGTTTAAACACTCTATGGACATTCAAACACACATTTCATATTTCCTAAGAATCTCCGGAATTCGGACTAGGAGCCGATCGTCCTTACAGAAGTAGGGGAGGGGGGGGAGGGGGGGATCGACCTCATCCACCCTATGACACTCGCTATTCACTCACAAGTCATCATGCAAATTTCCCTGAGGTTAAGCCCAGGGGAAGTGCCTGACCTCTGACCTCGGACAGACAGAAAAACTGACCTTGTTATAGATATTTTTTAAATGTAATGATTCACTTCCGTCATGTTATTTGTTAAAATAAAAATGTTGAAACTGTGCATTAGGTCTTACTCTACTATGTATATTAAGCTGACCCATTTGTTTGTGGCTATAATGGCTATTCTCATAATGGGCTATGAGAAGCCCCTGGCTTCCACGCAGGGTGCAGTCGCATCACCACAGATCTACAGTATCATCTACTGATACTGCTTATGGCTCAAAAGGGCCACCACTTACGGGCTATTCATGCCCGTGCCACCTTTTGGATGGCTTAATCTTCATCAATCAATCAATCCCTGGCTTCCTGTCCCCGTCGAGGCCACAACTGATGGCGACCCTCGGGGTTTCCTGCCCCTGACTACAGATAATGGCTCTCGGGTAAATTCAGGTAATTGTCAATCTGGTTTTGTGTTAATAACAGATTTTTATCGTCTAAATATAACCTAGATATGCTCCTCCAGATTTACTCATCTGTATGTTCTTGCAGAGTTAATCTTTAGCTCTTTGCTCCGCCTTTCTAGTTATTGTTTAATGAGGTATTCACAAAGACTTGCTCTTCGAAATGTATCCATGTATATTTTTTTTTATTTTTTCACCCTTTGTACTTCATAGTTTATACTTTAAGCTGATAATAAAATATGCATATATTTTTTCCCCTAGAATGTATAGTCTACTAATCCCTACGTCCCTTTTATTTATTTATTTTTTTTTTTTTAGTTATCACCTTGTGTTTAAACTGTAGTAGGCTTATCAAGCTTGACTTGCTTTCAGTCAAGTCAAAGCAAAAGCAAATCAAAGCATTTCAAATGCAAGTCAAAGCATTTGCTTTTCTAATGAAACGTAAAGTTCACTAAACAAAAGTACAATTTTTCGATATGTTGTGTTTCCTCCTGCTGAGTCTTAGACATATTTTACAGGGAATGTTTTTGAGTGACACCAGTCTGTAGTTCCGTGACTGTCACCTTCCCCCCCCCCCTTTCTTATTTACTGGTAAGACATATGTTTTTTTCTTTTAACCTTTAGAGATTTCTGTTTTGCAGAGATGAGATGAAAATTGCACCAAGGGGGAGTACACAAGGCTTTCTTTTAGGATACAATGTGCGATCTTATCATAGCCGCCAGACTTTTCCGTACTGAGCTCACCCTATTGTCTCCTTACTTCTTACTTCTTGAGAGTTCACCATTATTTTGCTGGGCATTGTTATGGGGTGTAGCCCGCAGCATTGTGTGTGTCGGGGAAGAGATGTGGTCTCTGGGTAGACATCTGAATGGAGAATCCTATCTCTCTTCTACTCGGCGGACGACCTGGTTAGGTTACGACCTTCCAGTTAATAGGATCTGGTCTCCTTATCATCAGCACTTTTTTTTTAATTCGTATAAAATCCATTTCTTAACATATTGGGATGAAATTTTCACGACGCTGATGCTAAATAATTGGACATTTGTATAACATTTTCAAGTAATTTTCATATTATTCGAATATTGTTTCGTTTCCTCGGCCCCTTAATAGACAACTTTGATATAATGTGATTGTGCAGATGCTAAGGGTTGGTCTGTTACCTTGGTAGCTATGTCATTTTCATACAGGCTCTCCACACTCCTTATTCGTTCCCTGTTCTCTCGAAGATGCTCCGATTGTCTTCAGCTCTTCCATTCACCTGAGCTTTAGGAGACTCGAACCTTGGACCCCCCGCATTTAAAGACGAAGCTCTATCTAATTTTATTCTTCAGGTCTATTTTCTTAAATTTCTCCTCGCCATTTCTGTTTAGTTCTTGCCTGTGTGAAGATGTGTGAATTTTCCGTCAGCTTCTTTGCCTTTTTTCCTTGTATTGTTCATAATATAATGTGTTTTTGCTTATATTATTCATAATACTGTTTTTCCTTGCATTGTTCACAATATACTGTGTTTTTCCTTGTATTGTTCACAATATACTGTGTTTTTCCTTGTATTGTTCACAATATACTGTGTTTTTCCTTGTATTGTTCACAATATACTGTGTTTTTCCTTGTATTGTTCACAATATACTGTGTTTTTCCTTGTATTGTTCACAATATACTGTGTTTTTCCTTGTATTGTTCACAATATACTGTGTTTTTCCTTGTATTGTTCACAATATACTGTGTTTTTCCTTGTATTGTTCACAATATACTGTGTTTTTCCTTGTATTGTTCACTATATACTGTGTTTTTCCTTGTATTGTTCACAATATACTGTGTTTTTCCTTGTATTGTTCACAATATACTGTGTTTTTCCTTGTATTGTTCACAATATACTGTGTTTTTCCTTGTATTGTTCACAATATACTGTGTTTTTCCTTGTATTGTTCACAATATACTGTGTTTTTACTTGTATTGTTCACAATATACTGTGTTTTTCCTTGTATTGTTCACAATATACTGTGTTTGTGTCGTCGGAGCTCAATATTCCACAGTATTGCCTCTACGAGCTCAATACTTTCCTGTTACTGCCCGTTTTGGGGTCCCAGTCTTCTTATCCTACAACCTACGTCTCAGTGGTTGTGCTCATCATTATATATTCGAAAACCTAGATGTAGTGGTCGCTTACGTTGAAGATAATGTCAATAATGTCCTCGATGTTTATTGATTTGTAAACATAAGATCTAGCATTAATTATAGGTCTACAAACCCTCTTCTTGTTTTCTTAGTATGCTGTGTAAACTGTTCCTTTCTATAATCTCCGTCAGCTTTTTCCATCAATCTTCTATTCCCTGTGGGTCCATCAACCTCAAGTTATTTCTTCATTGGTTGAAGTCTCCCATAACTAGCAACCTGGTTCTCATTCATTTGTTTTGTCCTAACACTCCCTACAGACTACATACTGCAGCTTTCATTGCATCCTCATAATGCAGTCTGGGGTCACTTGGCTCTCTGTGCTGGGATGTGGATCACAGCCACCTAAGTGTAGGGGGTCGGGTGCCTTCATGCCCCGACTCCCGCGTCCTGCGAGTGCTTGCAGGGCGCGGACCTAGTGACAAGTGCGGCGGAGGGTGTGGGGGCCGGGTCTGTGTCGCCGTGTTTGGGCCAGGCTGTACATAAATCGTCCCCAGAGAAACATGTTGTTCCAAACGAGACGGTGGCAGTGGCCTCACTGGGTAGTGGTGGCTTCTGGAGGCTCCCCGCTGGGTAATGATGGCTGGACGATAGAACGGTAGAGCGACGATCTCGCTTCCTGCAGGTCGGCGTTCAATTCCCGACCGTCCAAGAGGTTGGGCAACACTGTTCCTTGCGTTGGACGGTAGAGCGACGGTTTCGCTTCATGCAGGTCGGCGTTCAATCCCCGACCGTCCAGATGATTGGGCACCATTCCTTTCCCTCTATCCCATCCCAAATCCTTATCCCGACCCCTTTCAAGTGTTATATAGTCGTAATTGCTTGGGGCTTTCTTATGATAGTTCCCTTCCCCTCTCTTGCCACGCCATCCAATAGGGGCAAGGCAACGGCCATCTGAACTGTCAAGCTTCTGTCTCACCACGACGAACGAACCAGAGTTACACCGCTTCTGCTTAAGGAAAATGGCGTGAGCAAAGGAGGGGTTAAGAACCTTGAAATTGGATAAAGGAGCGTGTCTCAGCAGGGGATCCAATGGTGTGGGCGACGCACACAATGCCAGGTGTGCTGCCTCACACATACACCCTGTCACAGCACCACATCTCAACGGGTATAAAAACCCGGGCCAGGACACCGGGTCTTTCCAGTAGGACTCCAGTTGTTGCCCGGTGTTGGGGGACGTCGCAGCTAACATGAAGGTAAGGGACACGAGGCGTGAATGATAGGGAACTATCAGCGGGAAAGCGCCAAGCCATTACGACTATATAACACTGGGAAGGGGGGTCAGGATAAGGATTTGGGATGGGACGGGGGGAAAAGGAATAGTGTCCAACCACTTAGACGGTCGGGGATTGAACACCAACCTGCACTGAAGTCTCCTGAAGTGTTCACTGAAGTTACTTATCCACTTAAGTAACTTGTGTATGAGGGATATTTCACTGACGCGACGAGAAGTGAATTGTGAATGTGTCAAAATGAGAGACAGACACTCACAGTACAATAGATTAAGTGATGACAAATAAACATGTTTGTCTTCCAATCAAACAGACAGGAAATTTAAGAGTTCTTAATTACACACACACACGGACACTCGTGTCTTACGTGCAGACGACGAGTCACAATAACGTGGCTGAAGATATGATGACCAAACCACTCACCACAAGATGAATAGACGATGACGTTTCGGTCCGTCCTGGACCATTATCGAGTCGATCGTGATGAGTCGAATGGCTCATCGTAATCGACTCGGTGCTAAGCTGCGGTTGTCAGGGGAGTGAAGCGGTGCGGGTCAGAGAGCCAATTTCCTATTGGTGTTTTACTTGAGAGGAAGAGATAGGTACATTACACAAGCTAGGAATGGACAGGACTTATTCACTTTGTGATGCATTAGACAGGTCGTGCGTGGGAGTGTAGCTCTAGCTCCTGGGCCCAGCCTCGGGAGGTAATGAAGTCCCGCTTCAGTCATTATACCCATAATTTTGGCGGGATTGTTGCTCCAGCTCCTGGGCCCCCACATTTATAATCCCCTGTATTTTGTTCTATTTTTGAATTAATGTATGGAGTTAGCCTCTCCTGCTTCTTGTAATGGGCGCATGAGGCTATTATATATATACTTGATTCAATGTTGGTAAATATTTAATTTGATTCGTATAGTATAGGTTTATGCTATTCCTAACTGTTGTTTGTATCCATCTTGTCGGTTCCTCAAAGTATTTGCATATTTAATTCTTTTCCACATATATGTTTTGATGTCTTCACTTTTATTTTCATTCGTAAAACCAATCTGGTGACTACTCTTACCCCCACAAAGAATATCTAATTCACCTCCCTGTGGTTCATCTTCGTGTTTAGCTTCTATCTATGTCCCTTCGACTTGTTTCTGCTTGACCTAACATTATGTCATATTAACTCAATTGATTCCTAAGTATTGTGCATGTTGGGATCACGTCCCTTTTGGAATTGAAATTTTAATAGCTTAATTAGTTCGTTTTGCCGGAAACAGGCAGCCTATATTTTGCAATGAGGGTGAGTGTGGTTGATGGTTTTGGGTGATTGCGGAGGTTGATGGGTGGGTGGACGAGTGTGGATGTTGTTGGATGGATGAGTCTGGATGTTGCTGAATGAATGAGTGTGGATGTTAAAAGGTGGGTGATTGTGAATGCTAGTGTGCATTCACCTGGTTGTACTCACCTATTGTGCTTGCGGGGGTTGAATTCTGTTCTTTCGGCCCGCCTCTCAACTGTCAATCAATAGTTACTAACTACTAATTAATTTTTTCCCACACACACACCTAGGAAGCCACACAGCGGGTAACAGCTGTCTAACTCCCAGGTACCTATTTACTGTTAGGTAACAGGGGCAACAGGGTGAAGGAAACCCTACCCATTTTGTTTCTCGCCGGCGCCGGGAATCGAACCCCGGTCCACAGGATTACGTGTCCAGCGTGCTGTCTATTCATCCACCAGTGCCCTGTGGGAGAGTGTGGATGTTACTGAGTGCGTGAGTGTGAATTTGAGTGTATGGATGAGCGTGGATGTTACCGGGTGGGTGTGGATGTGTGTGTGTGGATGTGTGTGTGTGTGTGTGTGTGTGTGTGTGTGTGTGTGTGTGTGTTGGATATAGTCGGCTGGGCGGATGAGTGTGGATGTAGGAGAGTGGGTGAGAATGAATATTGCGAACTAGCGAGTGTTAATCTGGGTGTACTCCAGGTAAGCAGGTGTCGAGGCCGCGGGTGTGACCACAACACAACACAGGCAGATTATGTCAATACACACAAAAACACGGCCGCACCATCCATCCGCCTTCTGCTGCGTCGTCTCGCGAACGCTCCGACAACAGTGTTTTTCTTGGGTTCAAGCGCCCAGACCGCCTTCAGGGGGTTCCTTTAATCTTCTCGTGTAACTCGGAACATCTGCTCCATACCGTGTATTCTCGACCTTACCATCTGCTTAGTGTCTTGGTAGGAGCTATTCCACCTGCTCAGTAGTTTGTCTCTGTCATTCCACCTGCTCAGAATCTTGTCATCGTCTTGGTCATTCCATCAGCTCAGAACCACCTCTTCTCGCTCATTCCTCGCTCTGCACTTATTCCTTCGCTGGCACTTTAATTCACTCTCGCAATGGTTGGTTGTCTTACACAAAGCAGAAATAAAACATGGGAGGAAATACAAATTTTTTCCCAAGACTCCCAAGATCCGATATAGGTTCCTCTCTCTCTCTCTCTCTCTCTCTCTCTCTCTCTCTCTCTCTCTCTCTCTCTCTCTCTCTCTCTCTCTCTCTCTCTCTCTCTCTCTCTCTAACCTCAGAGTATCCCAAGTTGTCACGATGCCTCCATACCTCCAAACTCATAGTCTTAACCGCTTACATGTTTTGGTAACGAGAACGCCTGACCACCTGATCATGCGCATGCGTCAGTGGTAGTCAAGAAGCCTCTAATGCACCCTCAGCCTCTTCCTCTGCGCATGCAGCGATGGGCGACTTGCCTCGAGCTAGATACGGCCGCTTGCAGTCTCTGTAGAAGATGGCTATAAGAGCTTTATGGCAGCTGTCAAGCAAATTGACGATTACCAAGTGAAGTTAAATTGGTCCCAGGGAGGCTTCAGGGTCTTCCAGTAGCTCTAAGACCGTCGCTGTGACTTCTGTTCTCAATAGTGATTCTTGAGTACTAAGACATCAGCACCTTTTGGCTTTCTGGAGAGGGTCAATTATATGTTGACTTGTCGACTGGTGTTTTGGACATAAAGTGATGTCTTGAGAGTCAGTCCTGTCTAAGGTCTCAAGTCAGTCCTGTCCAAGGTCTCAAGTCAGTCCTGTCCAAGGTCTCGAGAGCCAGTCCTGTCCAAGGTCTCAAGAACCAGTCCTGTCCAAGGTCTCGAGAGTCAGTCCTGTCCAAGGTCTCGAGAGCCAGTCCTGTCCATGGTCTCGAGAGCCAGTCCTGTCCAAGGTTTCAAGAACCAGTCCTGTCCAAGGTCTCGAGAGTCAGTCCTGTCCAAGGTCTCGAGAGCCAGTCCTGTCCAAGGTCTCGAGAGCCAGTCCTGTCCAAGGTCTCGAGAGCCAGTCCTGTCCAAGGTTTCAAGAACCAGTCCTGTCCAAGGTCTCGAGAGTCAGTCCTGTCTAAGGTCTCGAGAGTCAGTCCTGTCCAAGGTCTCGAGGATAACGTCCCACGCCGAGTAGTCGAGGCTTCACCTCTTTAGCAATCATAACTCTTCCTAATATCTCCCATACACCCCTATTATTTCAGACACGTCAAGTGGTGCGAGGACAGACGTCAAGGAAGTGTCCCAATCAACTTCTTCTGTCACCCTCGAAATAATGTTGCTGTAATATAAGAATGGAATAATAAATTTTGCAAATACAACTAAATCCTAAACAATACAGGTCGTAGTAGAATAATGCCATGCAGACTTGTCGCTTCATAATAGTACATGTTCCTGAGCGCACACACACACACACACACTGTGGGTCATGTGGGTACACTGAGTACCCACATGAGCCACAGGGACGTTAGAAGGAACTTTTTCAGTGTCAGAGTAGTTAACGGATGGAATGCATTAGGCAGTGATGTGGTGGAGGCTGACTCCATACACAGTTTCAAATGTAGATATGATAGAGGCCAATAGGCTCAGGAATCTGTACACCTGTTGATTGACGGTTGAGAGGCGGGACCAAAAAGCCAGAGCTCAACCCCCGCAAGCACAAATAGGTGAGTACACACACACACACACACACAGACGCACCTATAATGATAGTCTTCCAAAATTGGGCCTGTAAGTTATGAAGATATGTAAAAATCTTTTTGAATTTGACTTTAACTAAAAAATTCTTCTTATACTTGACAGATGTTCCAGAGAGCTGTAGTTGTGCTCCTGAGCGCTGCCGCTTCCCTCGCTCAGATTCGTGAGTAATTTCTAAGCCTCTTGACAAGTTAGGTAAGATAAGGTAATTATGAGGAGAAAGCGATATGACAATTTAACTATAACCCACTTGAAGGAAAATGAGAACAAGGAACCGGGATATAAGGACTGTGCCCTTATATTTCGGCTCCTTGTTATCTCTTATAAGGATAAGAGATATTGCTCCTTATATCTCTTATAAGGATATAAGGACGGGAAAAAAACTGTGCCCAACCACTTGGACAATAGAGGGATCGAACTCCGCCCCTGCAAGAAGCGAGATCATCGCTCTGGTGAAGGATAAGATCCTTCTGTAAACCGAGCTACCTTCTTTGTCGATAATAGAAAGGCGTGAAGGAAATAGTATACAAAAAATTAGTTATTTAATGGCCACTTTCAGCAAAAATGAGAACTGAAATTAGTTTAATATTTGAAAAACACAATTAAACTTCCTTCTCGGTTGCCTGTGAACCATGGTGGTGGTGGGGGGGGGGGAACCATGGAGGGGAAAAACCATGGTAGGGGAGGAACCATGGTGGGGAAAGAACCATGGTTAGGTGGGGGGGGGGGAGTCTGTGAAGCCTCGCCCCACTAACATCCGACAGAATCAGTCCATGTTCTCTGTTTGTAGCTTATCAACTCGACATCAATTCAGGCAGGACTCTTCGATAATCTGAATCTCGCTATTGCTGGTCCTATACAATCTCCCCCACCATGGCAAACAACCTTGATGCATTAATACGTCAACATTGATCCTTTGTTAATCACGTTACCCTTTCCTCATGTCCTCGGTAAACATGCACGAGTGACGATAAATAATATCATCGCAAATCAATGTATTTCTGTGCTTTTTTTCTTTTGCATTCTCGATACAGTATATTAATTGGAATTTCCTTGCAGCTTCACAGTCCCGAATGTCAGCTCTCATGCAGATGAGAACTCACAATAACGTGACTGAAAAAGTTGACCAAACCACACACTAGAAAGTGAAGAGACGACGATGTTTCGGTCCGTCCTGGACCATTATCGACTTGATAATGGTCCATTACGGACTGAAACGTCGTCGTCTCTTCACTTTCTAGTGTGTAGTTTGGTCAGCTCTCATGTTTATTACCGCGCGACATTCGTATTCTCGCCTGCAGATGGCGTGGGTGTCCGGGCCTCCCTCTGGACCCCGTCACCTGAGCCTCACACCACCGTCACAACCAATGATTTATCCAGCTACCTGAAGCAGTGTGTCCCCGGGGACCTCATACCTGGCCCCACCTGCAACTCGTTTTTCAAGTGAGTCACGATAGCAGATCATAGGTGTTCGCTTTTCCCGTGTTAGGTTATGTCAGAGAAGTTTAGGAGAAAATAGGCTGGTTAATCTTAGTTTACCCGGAATGTCCAGTTTACAATTTTAAATAATCAGCCTATACTGCACCTCAGCAATTTTTTTAATCGTCATCGTAACGTGCTTATTGCTATACGAATAGTGGGGTATGCCTTCAGTTCTTGTGCCTATCGTGTGATGACTGTGTATCCCGTTTTCTATCACTCACCACTGGATAGGTATGGAGCCCATAACTCAGTCTTAAAATTATTTCACACCGACACGATACAGTTATTAGGGGGGAAAGAGTCCCCGTCTTTTGTGGGTCTTGACTGGGACAGGAACCCGGCGGGTGGTCAAAGTCCCTTTTCGTTTCTCCCCGATATTTTTTTTTTCCTGGTGAATTTGAAATGGGGGGGGGGACGGTCTTTTTAGTGTTTTTGTTTCCTGTTTCAGTGTTTTTTGTTTTGCTTTGTATAGATTTAGCCAAATTATCTTTGAAGCTCAAGGGACAGAAACCTCTTTAACATGACACAGCTTTCAACGGAAGCCTTCTGCTCATTTATTAACTGGAACGCGGCGAAGAACTTTGAGATGCAGAAATTGTCTTGTGGAAACGTAATATTAATACATGTAAATGTTTTGACATGTAAATGTGAATTTATATGTGAATTCACAACGAGTATACCCGAAAAAAAGAGTTTAATTTATTCCTGAACTATGCTGAGGATTAAGTGTCGTGTACTTGCTGGTTGGTTAGGAAGATATTTTGACGACACTCTGCCTACCACAGATACGGTAGGTGGGATATGAATAGATGCCTACCTCTGAAAACTCTGACACTACGCCTACCACTGAAACTCCTTTTCAGAAAACCTCCGGAAACAAGGAATAGGTTCCCTAGATTGGAAATATGCAAATGTTACTCTTATTTTACAAAGAAAGTAGACAGAGCTCGGCAGAAAACTACCGTCCGATCAGCTTGACATCACACATTTACAAGCTCACGGAGAGAATCCTAAAGGGAGGGAATCATTCTCCGTCTCACAGTGAACAATCTTGTAAAATCAACGCAATATGGATTTATTAAAAAATAGATCCTGTCTTACATATCTGCTCACATTTATGGAAACGGTAACCAGCTATTTAGACCAAGGACTTCCGGTAGGTAGATGTAAATATACATGAGTTCTGTTAAAGCTTTTGAACTAGCTCATCAAGACTGTAACTTGCTTAGCTAAATGAATTGTGGGGTTCAATCCCTGAGCCCATTATGTGCCTCTGTAACCCTTTCCACTACCACCCACAAGATGGGTACGGGGTGCATTATAAATGAACTAAACTAACTTTTGACGCGGTGCCACATGAAAGACTGGCAAGGAAGTTACGGGCATATGGAAAAAAAACAGAATACTGGAAAATAATAAACCAACGGTTAAAACAAAGAAAATAAAGGGGTCGTGCTAAAACAGGAAGCTAGAACTCTGACTGGAGAGATGTGTTAAGTGGGGTACCGCAATGTACTGCATTTTGGGCAACCCATTTTGTCACATACATCAATGACAGATATTATATATTACAAACCACATCATCAAATTTGCAGATGACACTAAGATCTATGGTAGAATGGGAAGTGTAAATAATACCGAGACCTTACAATGAGATGCAGGCGATGAGTCACAATAACGTGGCTGAAGTATGTTGACCAGACCACACACTAGAAGTTGAAGGGACGACGACGTTTCGGTCAGTCCTGGACCATTCTCAAGTCGATTGTGAATCACAATCGACTTGAGAATGGTCCAGGACGGACCGAAACGTCGTCGTCCCTTCAACTTCTAGTGTGTGGTCTGGTCAACTTACAATGAGATCTACATGAACTCCACAAATGATCAGAAGACTGACAAATGCTTTTTAATATCGATAAATACAAGACCTTGCATGTGGGGCATAACAATCCACGTCAAAACTACAGAATTTACAGCACTACCTTGCAACAGATTGATGAAGAAAAGGACCTTGGAGTCAGAATCCATCATTCACTGAAAGTTGCGCAACAAGTGGAACGACAGTAAGAAAACGCTAACCAAAAACTAGTAATAATCAAGCGTACCTTTACGTCTAAGGAAAATAAGGTAGTTATTCAGCTGTATAAATCTACGGTGAGCCCTCATCTAAATTATTGTATCTAGGCATCTCCAGCAGCCCGTTCTCCTATAAGGTCTTCAAACATCAAGAATCTGTGGTACTAAAGTATCCTATCGAAACCTATATCAGAGGACCCAAAACAGAAAACGGGATAGTGTGTCAATTTCGCGCTACCATTTTCTAGTATGACAATTTTTGGCCTTAGGTAGAGTATACGTCAAAATGCGACGTTCTATTACGAGGACGGGTTGTTTGTGGGATTAGGATCTGTTTATTATCTTGAATAGAATGTTACGTTTAGGCTAGATTAGGTTGCTTAGATTATATCTCACTACGTTATATAAAGTTAAGCATGGGATTAATACCAAATTATGTATTATATTAGTTATTATATGCAATTTTTCCTCTTCACCTCTTGCACACACCGAGGGAAATGTTAAAAGTTTGCCCAAAATGTAAGTTCGTTTTCTGCGTTAACGTTCATCATGCTTTAAAATTAAGGCCTAACTCTTTCATTCTGCATTATTATTTATTTACATATTTTTTTTATTTTGTTTCACGTATATATACAAGAGTTCTTATATTCTTGTACAGCCACTAGCATGCATAGCGTTTCAGGCAGGGTCTTAATACTAATTTTCCCCGGAATACGACCCGCTAAATCGTTTAACAACCAGGTACCCATTGAACAAATCCACAAGGGCCGTGGATTTGTTCATTTGATGTATCACGTTAGTGTAATCTCTGAGTGTAAAGGTACCCATTCACTGCTGGGTGAACAAAGGCTGTTCATGGCTTGGTGAACAGAAGTTAAGGATTCGCGCCCAATCGATCCTCCCCGGCCAGGATACGAACCCAGGCTAAAGCGCTCGCGAAGCGCCGGGGGAGTGTTTTACCACTGCGCCACTGGGACTGAGGGAATCATTTATAATAAAAATACTAATAATACTACTACTAATATTAACAATATAAATACGTTTTAACAAGGTCTGGCATCCTGTGTATATATTTACGTTAGGCATATATCGAGATCTCCCCATGGTCAACCTTTCCCAGAAAGCAACCCCACAACAGTTGCCTAATTCCCGGATACTTATTTGTTGCTAGGTGAACAGATGAATTAGATAAAGGAAAACGTCCCCACCATTTCTCTCCCCCCTGGAATTCGAACCTATGATTCCCGATTGTGAGTAGAGAAAGAGGACCACCATCTAGCTAGCGTCATCGACAGGGACAGGAACCAGCGGCTTGTCAAGCGTCCTCCCATTTTAACTGATGATTTTTCCAGGGGGATTTTGAACTGCAGTGTTGTCTATGGCTCAAGGCATTTACGGCATCGGTGGGTAGGCGGTTCCACGAGTTTATAAACTATCGGTTAAAAAGCATCTACATTCCAGCCTTGCTTTTGGTGGAGCAACTACCAATCAGCAACCCAGCTACAATCACCACTGCAGTTCCTGCTCTATTCCACCTTGTAGACCGGATGGCCGTTACAGATAGTCACTACAATCAACACACTTCTTGCTGCAAATGGTTTGATATCCTGTTTAGAACTAGACCACTCAATTATATATATTTCTAGTTTAAATCGTTTTTAGATACTCTAAAAACGATAAAAATATGCATCTACCGATGTCTCTCATAGGGCTGATTAGTTTTTATAATTAAGTTCACCTCTTGCTTATTTTTCCGTTACTCAGCTTTTGTGAATCTCAGCCATTTCTGTGACCCCTTCGCAGGTGTGTTGGAAGTTCAGTGCACGCCACCAGACGCGTGAAGTTTGAGTGTGCTGCGGGCACGGTGTTCAACAGTGAAATGGGAACTTGCGTGCACGGGCAGGTGTTGCAATGTTCGCCTGAGGGACCCAGTATCGAGCACCCAGCCCCCGCCAGGCCCCCAGCACCCGTCTGGCCTCCTGGGAACACTTGGCCCACCTCCTCCCCCGCGCCTCCACCCGCCGGATCATGCACAACCTACCAGGTACCCGACTCACTGATTGATTGATAAAGATTGATAAAGATTAAGCCACCCAAAAGGTGGGACGGGCATGAATAGCCGGTAAGTGGTAGCCCTTTTGAGCCAT